>NC_092371.1:12835883-13135883 GCF_030028105.1 Mobula birostris
GCCATGGGAGCAGCTGGTGGATGGTCGTATGAACAGATGGTGCACATCTATCACAAGTCCTGGTTATGTGACCATTGACACCAGGCAGAGAATCTCTGAAGAGTATTGATAGTGGCTGGGGTCACCCATCTTGTAAAGACACTGCCCAGAAGGAAGAAGGGAAAAGCAAACCACTTCTGTAGAAAAATCAGCCAAGAGCAATCATGGTCATGGAAAGACCAAGATCACCCAGGTCATATGATACAGCACATGACGAACCAACCAGCCACAGTACAGTAAAATGTGCCATTTGCATTAACAACCAACACACCCAGGAAGCAGCCTGAAAGTGTCACCGTACATCCCGTAGCACACCCGCAATGTTCAACAGAACAACACAGACAACAATATACTATACAACACAAGAGAATTATACCACAGAACTGGATATAGTTCAGAGGCAGAGGAGACATGAGGCAGTGTGATGGACATTTTGGAGTAACACCAACATTGCAGTTGGGGTTGGGAGCAAGGGGGGGAAGCAACTGAAGGGTAATCCCCATCCCCACCCCCAAAATGAGCATCCTAAATAGTCACCTTACCTGGCAATAGAAAGGAGCTGGAGAAGATGCTGCCGGGTGCCTTGGGGGATGGAAAACTGGAATTCTCCCTGTACTCATCGGAATTCTGTGTCTGGGCATACACCTGCAGAAGACCAAATGGGCAAAAATTACTCCACTTTCTGAGTAAGGCTTTCAAATGAGAGTCTGGCAGGGTACTTAGGTACCCTGTTAAGTAGTGTCAAGTCAGGTGCATGCTTTAAACTCCAAACATAAGCTCAGTGTGCTCTCCCACACAGCACAGTCTCACATTTGTAAAAAGCTGGCCTTAGTTATGTTGGCTAAGGGGAGGACACAGGCCCCCGGACTCGACAGTCTTTGAACTAGCATTCATGGGACCTTTGGGATGGATGGGCAAGTCCTTATTTCAATATCTTGCCACTCCATTCACAGAACAGTACAGCACAAGTCAAGTTAAGCGAAGTTTATTGTCTTTTAACTTTATACGTGTATATAACCATATAATGTATATAGAAGTGAGACATTTCTTCGAACCAGCATGTAAAGCACAGTAGTACACATAACACACGATAACTTAAGAAGGTAAGGATAAAATCTACAGATGAATCACACGTAAAAAACAAACTAAAGTGCATTAGTATTAAATATTGCGGAACAGATTAACCAGTGATGCTTTGAATATGATGCAGCAGGGAGTTGAGAAGCCTACTGGCCTGGGTGAAAAAACTGTTTCTTCCAATACAGTACAGACCCTTTGGCCCACAATGTTGAGCCAACTTATTGACCTATTCCAAGATCAATGTAACTCTTTCCTCTCCCACAGCCCTCCATTTTTCTTTCATCCATGTTCCTATCCAAGAGTCTCTCAAATGTCCCTAACGTACCTGCCTCTGGTAGGGTGTTCCACACACCCACCATTGTCTGTGTGAAGAACCTACCTCTGAGATTGCCCCCTGTGCCTTAGAATTATGTCTGCTCGTATTAGCCACTTCCACCCTGGAAAAAAGTCTCTGGCTATCCACTCGACCTACGCCTCTTTTCATCTGGCACACGGACACTTCAATCAAGTCACCTCTCATCCTCCTTCACTCCAAAGAGAAAGGCCCTGGCTCACTCAACCTTTCCTTACAAGACATGCTCTCTAATCCAGACAGCATCCTGGCAAATCTCCACTGCACCCTCTCTAAAGCTTCCACATCCTTCCCATAATGAGGTGACCAGAACTGAACACAATATCCAAGCGTGGTCAAACCAGGGTTTTATAGACCTTGCAGATCTCCGACTAATGCAGGCCAACAAAATCCAAATTTCAAAGTAAGTACATTACCAAAGTACATATATTCACCCTGTAAAACCCTGAGATTGAAATTCTTGTGGGCATTCACAATAAATACAAGAAACACAACAGAATTAATGAAAGACCACACCCAGCAGGACGGACAAACAACCAGTGTGCAAAAAACACCAAACTGGTCAAATACAAAAAGAAAGAAAAATAATAATAATATTAATCATAAACAATTAAGCAATAAATATCGAAGAGTCCTTGAAAGTGATCCACAGGTTGTGGAATCAGTTCAGTGTTGGGGTGAGTGGATTTATCCGAACAGGTTCGAGAGCCTGATGGCTGAGGGGTAGTAACTGTTCCTGAACCTGGTGGTGTGGGACCTGATAGCAGGGAGAAGAGAGTGTGGCCTGGATGGTGGGGGACTTGACGATGGATGTTGCTTTCCTGTGACAGCGCTCCACACTGTGCACGTTCATATCAACTTGCACGGCAACTTTGAGGGAACTATGGACACGAGCCCCAAGATCTCACTGTTTCTTCACACAGCTAAGAATCCTGCCATTAATCTTGTACTCTTCTTTCAAGCTCACCCTTCCAAAGTGTGTCACTTCACACTTCATAACAGAAGTGGGCAGCATAGATATAGCACACACAGTAACCTTGAGCTCATGACTCTCTTAATGGCATGACAGCGGCTATAATTCATTGGGAGTTTGAAGAGATTTGGTATGTCATCAAAACAAGGCATCCGTTAGTCTTGCGAGACCATGGATCTGTACCTGGAAAGTCTTCACTCTCCAGGGCGCAGGCCTGGGCAAGGTTGTATGGAAGACCAGCAGTTGCCCATGCTGCAAGTCTCCCCTCTCCACGACACCGATGTTGTCCAAGGGAAGGGCAAGGGCCGATACAGCTTGGCACCAGTGTCGTCGCAGAGCAATATGTGATTAAGTGCCTTACTCAAGGACACAACACGCAGCCTCGGCTGGGGCTCGAACTCACGACCTTCATTTCGCTAGTCGAACGCCTTAACCACTTGGCCAAATGCCCACACATGTCACCAAAGACAATTGTAAATTTCTACAGGTGTACCGTGGAGAGCATTCTAACTGGCTGCATCTCCGTCTGGTATGGGGGGGCGGGTAGTGGGTGGGGATGGACTTCTGCACAGGATCAAAGCAAGCTGCAAAGAGTTTAAACTCAGTCAGCTCCATCGTGAGCACTATTCTCCATAATATCCAGGACATCTTCAAGGAGAAATGCCTCAAAGAGGCACCATCCATTATTAAAGAACCCCCGCCACCCAAGACATGCCCTCTTCTCATTGCTACCATCAGGAAGGAGGTACAGGAGCCTGCAGGCACACACTCCACGATTCAGGATCAGCTTCTTCCCCTCTGCCATCTGATTTCTGAATGGACATTGAACCCATGAGCACCACCTCACTACTTTCTTATGTCTATTTTTGCACTACTTACTTAATTTAAGGATTTATATAGATACTTTCTGTAATTCACAGTTTGCACTCTATTACTATGCATTGCATTGTACTGCTGCTGCAAAGTTAACGAATTTCACGACATATGCCAGTGATATTAAACCTGATTCTGATTCTGAAAAGGTTGCTGCATTCAGCCATTGTCAATGAATAGGCCAATGTTCGGAAACTGGCAGTCTGCCAGAATTTAATTGCTGCATATAGCCACTTGTGTGTAAATATTGGGCAACCTTTACAAACAGCAAATAAAATGGCTTTGGCAAGAAATCACTAAACTTGACTTTCTCTGTGAGCTCTCTAAAAGCCCAGCTCGTATCTGAGGTGATCAGGTGCAGGCCCAGTCTGAGTAAGTCTGCATAAGATTAAAAGATGGCAGGAAAGGCCTTGACCTGACAGGAAGTGTGTGTTCATATCCTGTGTCAAACACGCTTACCAGCCACAGTCAAATTTTGCTTATACCTTTAATGATCGCGCACCAAAATCATGTTACAAGACTGAAGTTTGAGGAGATTTGCTATGTCACCAAAGACTCAGAACAGTCCACAATGTTGTGCCAACATCTTAACCTATTCTAAGTTCAACTTAACCCTTCCCTCCCTTGTAGCCCTCCATTTTGCTTTCATATATGCCTACCTAAGAGGTTCTTAAATGTCCTTAATGTACCACCTGGTAGAGGCAGATACATTAGGGACATTTTGGTAGCAGAGTTCCACAGATATACCGTGGAGAGCTTTCTAACTAGTTGCATCACCGCATGCTAAAGAGGTTTCTACGTGCAGGATCAAAACAAAAACTGCAGAAGCCCTTTATCTCAGCCAACTCCACAGGCCAGTTCAGTGGGAGAGAAGCTGACCTCGAGCCTGGCGGTTCGTGTTCTCAAGCGTTTGTATCTTCTGCTGGGTGGATGGGAGGAGAAGAGCAAAAGTCAGGGAGGAATGGGTCTGTGATTACGCTGACTCAGTGGGAACCGTCGAAAGAGTCCAGTGGAGGAAGGAGGGCTAGTTTCTATGATGGCTTGGGCTGCATTTACAACCCTTTGCAATTCCTCGTGGTCTCAGGTAGAGCAGTTGGCGTACCAAGCTGTGATCAGTCTGGATAGGATACATTCTATGAAGCATCAGTACAAATTGGACCATGCCAAATTTCCTTAGCCTGTAACATGAAGAATGTCTATTTTTTATATATAAAAATCTACGGTGAATGACTCAGATCTGAATACATTACCAACGTGAGCATCTATTTATTTATTTAACTATCTATCTATTCATTCATTCATTTATTTAGAGATACAGCACAGTACAGGCCCTTCCGGCCCAAAAAGCCACACTTCCCAGCAACCCACCGATTTAATCTCAGCCTAATCACTGGACAATTTACAATGACCAATTAACCTCCTAGATGCCTTTGGAATGTGGGAGGAAACCACAGCACCCTGAAGAAACCCATGCAGTTCACAGGGAGAACGTACAAACTCCTTACAGATGGCTCCGGAGTGAAATTCCAAACTCCGACGCGCCGAGCTGTGGTGACGTCGCGCTAACCACTACACCACCGTGAGGTGGTGGAGGAAAACTCAATCACAGGATTGAAGCAGAAATCAGATAAGTTCTTGATATGAAAAAAAAATATATTGGCAGTTCAATCTTCAAGTCCAAGTTTAATTGTCGTTTAACCGTACGCATGAATACAGCCAAATGAAACAGCGTCTCTCCGGGTCCAAGGTAAAAAACACAGCGCCAACGGTCGCACGCAGCACACAGCACCTTAGCAGAGAAACATACAATCACAAAAAATATACATTTTTATATACCAAGTCCTTGAGTAGCGTAGATGATGCAGCAGGCCTTGCACGGGCTAGTGAAGTCGCAGACTGGTTAAGAGGATAGGGGTGGGAATAGCTGGAATACCGTGGCACAGAGCCAGCACAGACTTTGACGGGCTGAGTGGCCTACTTCTGACAAGTAGAAGAGAGCTTTTTTTTTCCTGTTCAGAACTTATTCAGAATTAGGTTTAATATCACCGACGTATGTATTGGTGCGTGGCCAAGTGGTTAAGATGTTCGTCTAGTGATCTGAAGGTTGCTAGTTCGAGCCTTGGCTGAGGCAGCGTGTTGTGTCCTTGTGCAAGGCACTTAATCACACATTGCTCTGCGATGACACTGGTGCCAAGCTGTATGGGTCCTAATGCCCTTCCCTTGGAGAACATTGGTCTCGTGGAGAGGGGAGACTTGCAGCATGGGCAACTGCCAGTCTTCCATACAACCTTGCCCAGGCCTGCGCCCTGGAAACCTTCCAAGGTGCAAATCCATGGTCTCATGAGACTAACGGATGCCTATATATGTCGTGAAATTTGTTGACTTTGCAGTATCAGTACAATGCAATACGTAATCATAGAGAATAAACTGTGAAGTACAGTAAATATGCATATTAAATAGTTAAATTAAATAAGTGGTGCAAAAATAGATTGTAGTGTGGTAGCGTTCATGGGTTCAATGTCCATTCAGAAATCGGATGGCAGAGGGGAAGAAGCTGTTCCTGAATCGTTGAGAGTGTGTCTTCAGTTTTCTGTACCTCCTCCTGATGGTAACAACGAGAGGGGTCCACGTCCTGGGTGGTGGGGGTCCTTAATAATGGCATCGCCTTTCTGAGGCTTTGCTCCTTGAAGATGTCCTGTGAAGATGTCCTGGGTACTACGCAGACTATTAAAACCTACTGCTCAGTTTTCACTGACTGGTCACCATTGTGTGAGCTCCTGTGCACAAATTGACAGTCAGATTTCCTACATTACAACAGGGACTACACTTGGTTACAAAGTGATGTGGTTGATGCTAAAGGTTCTATACAAGTGCAAGTATTACCTTAATAGTCATTAAAAACTCTGCAATTTTTCTAGAGAAAGTGTTTTTACTGAGAGATTCAGATTTATCTATCACATGTACATGAAAACATACAGTGAAATGCATCATTTGCACTAACAACTAGCACATCCAAGGATATGATTGGGGACGGCCCATGAGTATCCTACACTTTCCGGTGCCAACGTAGCAACCCCACGTTGCTCATCAGAACGAACAAAGAACACAACAAGCAGAACAGCAGCAAACCAAACTCCTTTCCTCTGCCCCACCCACTCCCACACAAGAGCAGGCCTCCACCTCCAGGATAGGCCCCTGGGCCTACACTCTACAGGCTTCGAGCATTGGGCTTTGCCTTCTAGACTTTCAATCCAGCGAAAAAGCCTGAACTTTACAATTGACCCACAACCCCCACCCCCACACCCCCAGTACAATAGCTGACAGCATCAAATGTGGAAACTTGCTTATTTTTTGGGCATTTGCCATTGTGGTATCTTCTCATGGAAGGCTGGTGTCATGTTACTCATGAGAGTCTGACACCATGGTAACGTCTTCAGATGCGCAAGACCTGCAGCAACTAATACTGCATGATTAAACAAAGCAAAAATACAATGGTGAGGTAAATCAACTTGCGTTATTTTATTTTAAAATACACTCAGTGGCCACTTTGTTAGTTACACCTGTACACCTGCTCGTTAATGCTAATATCTAATCAGTCAATCATGTGGCAGCAACTCGATATAAAAGCATGCAGACATGGTCAAGAGGTTCAGTTATTGTTCAGACCAAACATCAGAATGGGAAAGAAATGTGATCTAAGTGACTTTGACCGTGGAATGATTGTTGGTGCCAGATGGGGTGGTTTGCATATCTTAGCAACTGCTGATCTCCTAGGGATTTTCACACACAGAACAGTCTCTAAAGTTTACAGAGAAGGGTGTGAAAAACAAAAAAACATCCAGTGAGGGGCAGTTCTGTGGGTAAAAACGCCCTGTGAATGAGGGAGGTCAGAGGAGAATGGCCAGACTGGTTCAAGCTGACAGGAAGGTGACAGTAACTCAAATAACCGTGTGTTACAACAGTGGTGTTTTGAAGAGCATATCTGAATACACAACACATCAAACCTTGAAATGGATGGGCGACAGCATCAGAAGACCACAAATATAAACTCAGTGGCTATTTAATTCGGTACAGTTGGTACTTAACAGCCACTGAGTATAGAGCACAGTAACAGGCCATTCCAGTCCAGTGAACCTGTAACGCCCAACTATACCCTTGTGACCAATTAACCTATGAACCCATCTGTCTTCAGACTGTGGGAGGAAACTGGAACAGGAGGAGGAAACCCTCGCAGTCAAGGGGAGAGTGTCCTTACAGACCGTGGTGGGAATTGAACCTGGGTCGCTGGCACTTCAGGAGCGTCATGCTGTCCTCTACGCCACAGTCCCACCCTTTTGTGGCTGGACCTCTCCTTTAAGAATGTACACAAGGCGAAAATTGGAGGAACGCAGAGATTACATATTCAGCGAAGGGACAAGGCCACGGAGACATCAATGATGAGAATTTAAAACCGGATGGAAAGCCAATATATGAGATCAACATAAAACAGGGCAGGTTATACAGCACCCATGGGGGGAATAAAAGGCAACATGTTAGTCCAATTCACTTTATCAGGACTGTAAAGGAAGGGGAGAAGTTCTGAGGAAGGGTCTCGGCCCAAACCATCGACTGTTTGTTCATTTCCATAGATGCTGCCTGACCTGCTGAGTTCCTCCAGTGTGTTGCTCTGGATTTCCAGCATTTGCAGAATCTCTTGCAAAGAGGAAAAAAAGGGTGGAGCATCACAGTTTCTTATCTGCCCCATGACCTGGCCAGTCCTGATGATTCAAATTGTGATGTTGGCTTCCTTGGTTGGTGGGTAAGGATTGTAGGGGGCACTGGGAGGAAAGGGGATTACACTCACTCTTGCTGTTCAGGGGCAGTTACTAGAACGTGTGCCTGGGAGGAGAGAAGAATGGGTCTTGTTTTGTTGAGGTTGTTGTTAAGATTCAGAATTGGTTTTCCAGAGCATATTCTGCCTGGAGGTCGGTGACCAGTGGTATTTCTCAAGGATCTGTTCTAGGAGCCCTGCTGTTTGTGATTGTTATAAATGACTTGGATGGGGAAATGGAAGGGTTGGTTAGAAAGTTAGCAGATGACACGGAGGTTGGTGGAGTTGTGGATAGTGTACAAGGCTGTTGAAGGTTACTGCAGGGCATTAACAGGATGCAGAGCTGGGCTGAGAAGTGGCAGATGCAGTTCAATCCTGCAAAGTGTGAAGTGATTCACTTTGGAAAGTTAAACGAAGACCATAAGACTATAAGACAAAGGAGCAGAAGTAGGCCATTTAGCCCATCGAGTCTGCTCCACCATTTTATCATGAGCTGATCCATTTTATTCTATTTAGTCCCACTGCCCCGCCTTCTCACCATAACCTTTGATGCCCTGGCTACTCAGATACCTATCAATCTCTGCCTTAAATACACCCAATGACTTGGCCTCCACTGCTGCCCGTGGCAACAAATTCCATAGATTCACCACCCACTGACTAAAAAAATTTCTTTGCATTTCTGTTCTGAAAGGGCTCCCTTCAATCCTGAAGTCATGCCCTCTCGTACTAGACTCCCCCATCATGGGAAACAACTTTGCCACATCCACTCTGTCCATGCCTTTCAACATTCGAAATGTTTCTATGAAGTCTCCCCTCATTCTTCTAAACTCCAAGGAATACAGTCCAAGAGTGGACAAACGTTCCTCATATGTTAATCCTCTCATTCCCGGAATCATTCTAGTGAATCTTCTCTGTACCCTCTCCAACGTCAGCACATCCTTTCTTAAATAAGGAGATCAAAGCTGCCCACAGTACTCCAAGTGAGGTCTCACCAGCGCCTTATAGAGCCTCAACATCACATCCCTGCTCCTATACTCTATTCCTCTAGAAATGAATGCCAACATTGCATTCGCCTTCTTCACTACTGACTCAACCTCGAGGTTAACTTTAAGGGAATCCTGTACGAGGACTCCCAAGTCCCGTTGCATCTCAGAACTTTGAATTCTTTCCCCATTTAAATAATAGTCTGCCCGTTTATTTTTGTCTGCCCATTTATTTTTTTCTGCCAAAGTGCATAACCATACACTTTCCAACATTGTACTTCATTTGCCACTTCTCTGCCCATTCTTCCAATCTATCCAAGTCTCTCTGCAGACTCTCCATTTCCTCAGCACTACCGGCCTCTCCACCTACCTTCGTATCGTCAGCGAACTTAGCCACAAAGCCATCTATTCTATAATGCAAATCATTGATGTACAATGTAAAAAGAAGCGGCCCCAACACTGATCCCTGTGGAACACCACTGGTAACCGGCAGCCAACCAGGATAGGATCCATTTATTCCACTCTCTGTTTCCTGCCAATCAGCCAACGCTCTATCCACGTATGTAACTTTCCTGTAATTCCATGGGCTCTTATCTTGTTAAGTAGCCTCATGTGTGGCACCTTGTCAAAGGCCTTCTGAAAATCCAAATATACAACATCCACTGCATCTCCCTTGTCTAGCCTACTGGTAACTTCCTCAAAAAATTGTAATAGGTTTGTCAGGCAGGATTTTCCTTTAAGGAACCCATGCTGAGTTCTGCCTATCTTGTCATATGCCTCCAGGTACTCTGTAACCTCACCCTTGACAATCAACTCCAACAACTTCCCAACCACCGATGTCAAGCTAACAGGTCTATAATTTCCTTTTTGCTTCCTTGCCCCCTTCTTAAATAGCGGAGTGACATTTGCAATCTTCCAGTCTTCCGAAACCATGCCAGAATCTATCGACTTTTGAAAGATCATTGCTAATGCCTCCGCAATCTCCACAGCTACTACCTTCAGAACAGGAGGGTGCATTCCATCTGGTCCGGGAGATTTATCTACCTTTAGCCTATTCAGCTTCCTGAGTACTTTCTCTGTCGTAGTTGTGACTGCGCACACTTCTCTTCCCTGCCACCCTTGAGTGTCCAGTATCCTGCTGTCTTCCTCAGTGAAGACTGATGCAAAATACTTATTCAGTTCCTCTGCCATCTCCTCATCTCCCATTACAATTTCTCCAGTATCATTTTCTATCGGTCCTATATCTACTCTCACCTGTCTTTTACTCTTTATATACTTGAAAAAGCTTTTAGTATCCTCTTTGATATTATTTGCTAGTTTCCTTTCATAGTTAATCTTTTCTCTCTTAACGACCTTCTTGGTTTCCTTTTGTAAGGTTTTAAAAACTTCCCAATCCTCTGTCTTCCCACTAATTTTTGCTTCCTTGTATGCCCTCTCCTTTGCTTTGAAGGTGGAGTACAGGGTGAATGTCAGGATTCTTCTCAGTGTGGAGGAACAGAGGGATCTTGGGATCCACGTCCACAGATCCCTCGTAGATTCTTCTTCTTGTATGGTGCGAGGAGAAGATGGCGGCACGGCGCAGCACACGCGGCCGTTCTGAATGAATTATCGATATGTGTAACTAGGGGCCGTGCATCAATCCCGATTTGATGGGGACAGCTGCGAAGCGCAGATAAACATCTGGAGAAACTGCCGCTGCTACTGTGCGATCGAGAATCTCCAGAGACGAAGGCCCCAAATCCTCAGCTTTGCGTATCACCTGTTGCTGGGGCCGGGGTCAAACCACTCAGCAGAGATGGTGCCTGGTGCATCGGTGTCAGAAGGCTGGTCGGAGGCTCGGAGTTTTTCGGACGGACTCGGAGTCAGGCTGTGGTCGGATGCTTCCAGGATGCTGCATTGGCAAGTTGGCGGTGCTGGAGGTTTACCGTCTGTGTGAGATGATGAGACTTTCGAGAGACTCCGAGGTTTTTACTGTGCCATGGACTGTTCTTATCAAATTACAGTAATGCTTTGCACTGTTGTAACTATATGTTATAATTATGTGGTTTTTGTTAGTTTTTAAGTTGGTTTGTCATGTGTTTTCGTGATATAATTCTGGAAAAACATTTTTATCATTTCTTAATGCATGCATTACTAAATGACAATAAAAGGGGACTGCCTGTCCTCATAATCATAATCATAATAATACTGCATAAGTTGATAGGGTGGTTAAGAAGGCAAATGGTGTGCTGGCCTTCTTTAGTCAGGGGATTGGGTTTATGAGCCATGAGGAAATGTTGCAGCTCTACAAAACACAGGTGAGAGCACACTTGGAGTATTGTGCTCAGTTCTGGTCAGCTCAATATAGGAAGGATGTGGAAGCTTTAGAGGGGGTTCGGAGGAGATCTACCAGGATGCCACCTGGATTGGAGAGCAGAGAGTGGCGGGTGCGTGGAACACACCACAGGGTGATGGTTGCAACAGATACATTCAGAACGTGGAAGAGAATCTTAGCCAGGTGTAAGGATGAGGGGAAAATGGAGGGTTATGCGGGAGGGAAGGGTTGGATTGCTTGGAGTAGGCTAAAGAGTCGGCACAATGTCATGAGCCAAATGGTCTATACTGTGCTGCAACATTCTCCGTCCTGTGTCCAAGTTGTGTTCTGTGTCGTTCTGCCGAGCGTTACTCTGTTAGCAGCGGAATGTGTGGTCTCACTTGTGGGCTGTCACACCACACTCTCAGCCTGTGTTGGTTGTTAACGCAAACGAAGCAGTTCACTGTCTGTTTTGACGTACGTGTGATAAATAAATCTGAATCTGAACGTGAATTAGATTCGACTGTAATGGCATTGCAGGCAAATCGGCCAGTCCGAGGACTGGTGGTCAGGCCGTGATACTAAGCACGGGCAAAGCCTCTTGAGGTCAGAGGAGAGAGGAGGGTAAGGAGATGACTGGCGGCTTGAGGGGGAGCCTGGGGAGACTGCTTTAACTTTGGATCCAGCAGTGGATTGTATGGTGCACATTGTGCCAGGATACGCTGTGCTGGCAGCCTCACTGACTCCAGAGCTGTCAGCAACATCATTGCAACGTGCCTTTACTGCTGGCTGGAGCTCAGCCCAAAGCTTCGCCCCTCTCCCGCACAGAGGGAACTGCCTCGAGGAATCATTGCGCCCTTCAGTGAGCCCACCCCTCGTTAATCAGGCAACGACGACGATTGCTCAGACGATCTGCCAGCTCCCCGTGAGGGCTAGGTGCTCCTCACTGGGCACCCCTCCCAGCAGTTGCCTCAGTCAGGGGTTGCCGGGGGTGGGGAAGAAAGGACCGAGAGAAGAGTGAGCGAGGAAAACAACGAAGGGAGCTATAGAAAGAATGAGATATCAAGTGGAGGAGTGAGAGTGAGGGACTGAGCAGAGACCAGTACTCACTGGAGTTTAGAAGAATGGGAGGGGGGGGTTCTCATTGAATCCTCCCGACTATTGAAAGGCCTGGACAGAGTGACTGTGGTGAAGTTGTTTCCTATAGTGGGAGAGTCTAGGACCAGAGGCTACACCCTCAGAATAGAAGAACGTCCCTTTAGAACAGAGAAGAGGAGGAATTTCTTTAGCCAGAGGGAGTTGAATCTGTGGAATTCATTGCCAGAAACGACTGTGGAGGCCAAGTCATTTGGTATATTTAAAGCGGAGGTTGATAGGTTCTTGATTAGTCAGGGCGTCAAAGGTTAAGGAGGGCAAGGCAGGAGAATGTGGTTGAGAGGGATCATAAGTCAGCCAGGATAGAATGGCAGAGCAGACTCGAAGGGCTGAATGGCCTAATTCTGCTCCTTTGTCTTATGGTCTTATAGAATGAGGGAGAACAGCAAAGAAAAAGAGCAAGGAAAAGCAAACAAGAGGGAGAGGGGTAGTGTGCAAGGGACCGGGTGATGCAGTGTCGTACGAAGCAAGTAACAAGGGAGGTGAGGGAGGTGAGGGAGAGGGGGGTACACGTGGAAGAGAGAACGTGTGAGTGAGAGAGCACATGAGACACAGATAGAGATGGTGGAACTGAGTCATAGAGCACCACAGTACAGGAACAGGCCCTTTGGCCCATCTAGTCCATGGCAGACTGTTATTCCGCCTAGTTCCAGTGACTGTAACGTTCCAGACCCTTCCCAGCCAGGTACCTATCCGAGTTTCTCTTAGAGATAGTAATTGAACCCACTTCCACCACTTCCACTGGCAGCTCGTTCCACACACTCAGCACCCCCTGAGTGAAGAAGTTTCCCCTCAGGTTCCCCTTAAATATTCCACCTTTCCATGACCTCCAGTTCTAGTCTCAGCCAACCTCAGTGAAAAAAGCCTGCTTGTATTTAGAGACATAGAAACATAGAAAAACTACAGCACAATACAGGCCCTTCGGCCCACAATGCTGCGCCAAACATGTACTTACTTTAGAAATTAGCCTTCTATTTTTCTAAGCTCAATGTACCTATCCAGGAGTCTTTTAAAAGAATATATCGTATCTGACTCCACCACCATTCCTCACTCTCACCACTCTCTGCGTAAAAAAACTTACCCTGCCATCTCCTCTGTACCTGCTTCCAAGCTCCTTAAAACTGTGTCCTCTCATGCTAGCCATTTCAGCCCTGGGGAAAAGCCTCTGACTATCCACACAGTATTTACCCTATCTATACCCCTCAGAATGTTGTATATCTCTATAAAATCTCCCCTCATTCTCCTACACTCTAGATCTATTCAATCTTTACCTATATCTATAACTCAGCTCCTCACGTTCTGAGAACATCCTTGCAAATTTTCTCTGTATTCTTTCAATCTTATCAACATTTTTCATGTAGGTAGGACAACAGAACAGCACATGGACTGTTTGTCCCACTCCCATCAGGGAGGAGGCTATGTAGCATCCACACCAGGACCCCCAGACTCTAAAACAGTGACTTTCCCCAAGCAGTAAGGCTGATCAACACCTCCAGCCACTAATCTACCCCTCCAAACCCCCAACCACCACTACTTTATCATTTCCTGTCAGTCACCTTATGTACGGACAATCCTGACCTTGTGTCACTTTATGGACATACAATCAATCTATGTATATAAGCCATCTTATGTATTTATGTTCATTGTGTTTTTTCTACTATTATTGTGTTTCTTTGGCTGCATGGAGAGAAGGAGCCACTGCTGGGTAACATCTTAGTGCCCTGGCATGTGTATAGCTAGGACACAACATCCATGGTTGATCCTGATCAACAGGGGCCTCTCTGTATTCTTTATTGTTTTGGTTTTTTCGTGCTACATCGCATCCAGATTTAAAAATTATTTTGTTCTCCTTTACACTTGTCAGAATCAAAATCAGGTTTACTATCATCAGCACATGCTGTGAAACTTGTTAACTTTGCGGGTAGCAGTACATTGCAATACATAATAATAAGAGAGAAAAAAGAAAACTGTGAATTACAGTAAGTGTGTGTGTATATATATATATATATAAAGTTAAATTAGTAGTATAAAAATGTAGGAAATAAAAACATAATGAGGTAGTGTTCTTTGTCAGGCTTGACGAAGGGTCTCGGCCCGAAACGTCGACTGTACCTCTTCCTAGAGATGCTGCCTAGCCTGCTGCGTTCACCAGCAACTTTTACGTGTGTTGCTTGAATTTCCAGCATCTGCAGATTTCCTCGTGTATGAGGTAGTGTTCATGGGTTCAATGTCCATTCAGAAATCGGAAGGCGGAGGGGAAGAAGCTGTCCTGAAATTGTTGTGTCTTCAGGCTTCTGTACCTCCTGCCTGATGGTAACAATGAGAAGAGGACATGTCCTGGGTGATGGGGGTCCTTAATGATGGATGCTGCCTTTCTGAGACATTGGTCCTTGAGGATGTCCTGGATACTAGGGAGGCTGGTACTCATGATGGAGCTGACTGAGTTTACAACTCTCTGCATCCTGTACAGCACCCCGCCTTCCCATACCAGACGGTGATGCAGCCAGTTAGAATGCTCTCCACCGTACATATGTAGAAATTTGTGAGTGTTTTTGGTGACACCAAATCTCCTCAAACTCCTAATGAAACATAACTGCTGGCTTGCCTTCTTTATCACTGCATCGGTATGTTGGGTCCAGGTTAGATGCTCAGAGATATTGACACCCAGGAACTTGAAATTGCTCACTCTCTCCACTTCTGATCCCTCTGTGAGGATGGGTATGTGTTCCCTTGTCTTAGTCATAGTCAGAGTCATACTTTATTGATCCCGGGGGGAAATTGGTTTTCATTACAGTTGCACCATAAATAATAAATAGTAATAAAACCATAAATAGTTAAATAGTAATATGTAAATTATGCCAGTAAATTATGAATTAAATCTAGGACCAGCCTATTGGCTCAGGGTGCCTGACCCTCCAAGGGAGGAGTTGTAAAGTTTGATGGCCACAGGCAGGAATGACTTCCTATGACGCTCTGTGTTGCATCTCAGTGGAATGAGTCTCTGGCTGAATGTACTCCTGTGCCCAACCAGTACATTATGTAGTGGATGGGAGACATTGTCCAAGATGGCATGCAACTTGGACAGCATCCTCTTACCCTTCCTGAAGTCCACAATCAGTTCTTTGGTCTTACTGACGTCGACTGCAAGGTTGTTGTGTACTGGGAATGACATTAAACAATCTTGAAACTTGATCTTGAATCCTGTATCTTGATAGGCTAAGTTTATACTCACTACTGTGCAGGAGGGGTGACTATGCATAGATAGGGTAGGTAGGCAGTACGTCTGACTACTGACACTGTAAAGGGAGACTGCGGGAATGAAATACTGACAGTTGGCGCTGGCAGCAGTGCCACATTGGAACAGTGACGCTGAAACGCTTCACATCTCCCCGGGCCTGTCCTTTCAGAATCACACCCTCAGATACCATGATGACTAATCAGACACCAAGGCTCGAAGCAGATGCTTCATCACCATTCCATGTGCGAAACCATCCCAATCCCTGTGTCGAGAGGCAACCCCTCCCAATCACCGGCCCTTCCAAAGTTCAAAGTTAGTTTACGATCTAAGTACACGTGAGGACCCCCCCTTGGTGGAGGTCAGCCATGGATGTTGGATCGTAGCTATCTACGCGACACACAAGCCAGGGCAGTAGGAATTGAAGAGCAAGCTGTTGCCCACACAGCTGGTGAACCCACAGGAACGGCGGAGACCGATACAGCTCAGCACCAGCAGCGTTGCAGGAGCTGCCAGTCAGCGTTGGACTCAACGTAGGGACTCGAGCTCCGGAATTTTCCTTCTCCTGAGGTGAGAAGGTGAGCCGCCAACTGCAGCAGACGAGCTCCATCTGTATACGTCACCGAACACTACCCTGAGATTCACTTTCTTGCAGGGATCCACAGTAGAACAAAATATAATAGAATCAAATGAAATGAAAATTTGGCAGAAAAAATAAACGGGCAGACTACTATTTAAATGGGGAAAGAATTCAAAGTTCTGAGATGCAACGGGACTTGGGAGTCCTCGTACAGGATACCCTTAAGGTTAACCTCCAGGTTGAGTCGGTAGTGAAGAAGGCGAATGCAATGTTGGCATTCATTTCTACAGGAATAGAGCAGGGATGTGATGTTGAGGCTCTATAAGGCGCTGGTGAGACCTCATTTGGAGTACTGTGGGCAGTTTTGGTCTCCTTATTTAAGAAAGGATGTGCTGACGTTGGAGAGGGTACAGAGAAGATTCACTAGAATGATTCCGGGAATGAGAGGATTAACATATGAGGAACGTTTGTCCACTCTTGGACTGTATTCCTTGGAGTTTAGAAGAATGAGGGGAGACCTCATAGAAACATTTCGAATGTTAAAAGGCATGGACAGAGTGGATGTGGCAAAGTTGTTTCCTATGATGGGGGAGTTGAGTACGAGAGGGCATGACTTCAGGATTGAAGGGAGCCCTTTCAGAACAGAAATGCGAAGAAATTTTTTTAGTCAGAGGGTGGTGAATCTATGGAATTTGTTGCCACGGGCAGCAATGGAGGCCAAGTCATTGGGTGTATTTCAGGCAGAGTTTGATAGGTATCTGAGTAGCCAGGGCATCAAAGGTTATGGTGAGAAGGTGGGGGAGTGGGACTAAATAGGAGAATGGATCAGCTCATGATAAAATGGCGGAGCAGACTTGATGGGCTGAATGGCCTACTTCTGCTCCTTTGTCTTATGGTCTTATGGAAAAGCTACAGAAAAACAAGTACTGACAAGCAACTCATGTGCAAAAGACAACTGGCCAATAACTGCACCCGGCTATCACGCATGTCACCTTCATTAAGGCCCCTTCCTGGGTGGCTAATGCATTACAAAGGAGGCACAGGGTTCCAATCGGAACATATGCACCATTTTGTTAAAATAGCTCCCCCTCCCCATCCCCCCAACACCCGCAAGACTTCAGTGCGTCTGCTACCCTTTAAAAAAAAGCCGAATGCTTTTGGCTGCAATGAAAGGATCTTCCCCGACAGGACTGTCAGGAGCAGGAGATCAAAGACCTCAGAAGCTTCTGATGTGGTTTAACTTCCTTAACAGACCCAGATGGAGTTAATCATAATTAGCCCTTGGAATGTCAGATAGATGCCTCAATTCTGAAAGCTGTGAAAGGCCCTGGCGTAAACGCAGGCCATTTATTTTTGAACTCTGCTTTCAGAAGCGTTTTCAGTCATAAAATTATTTTGTTATCCCCGCCACCCACCCCCCCTTCCTGCAAGTCCTTTGTTAATGCAGAATCTACCATTACTTTAGAAATCTCGTCCCCTTCTCTCTCTCCCATTCTCTGTGTGTCTCCCTTTCTCTAACTCCCCCATTCTGTCTGTCTCTCCCCTCACGTCTCTCTCCCATTCTCATTCATTCTCTCTCACCCTCCCTCCCTCCCTCTCTCTCCTCTGTATGAGCAGTGTGATTCCACTCCAGCGTTTCTTGGCTAACACCCACCACAAGGGGTTCCACAAATGCTCTTTTCTCATTACCACCGTCAGGCGGGAGTACAGGAACCTCCAGGCTCGTGAACAGCTACTACCCCTCAACCGCCAGGCTCCTGAACCAGAGCGGATAACTCCATTCACCTCGTGAACTGATTCCACAACCTGCAGACTGACTTTCAGTATTAATCAAGTTATTAACGAGGCATTTATTTGTTTATTTATTTATTTGCCTGTTTTTGTTTTTTTTTAATTTGCATAGTTTGTCTTCTTTTGCACGCTGATTGTTTGTCAGTCTGTGGGGGTACATTTCCATTGATTTTATTCTATCTAATGGGAATGCCTGCAAGAAAATGAATCTCAGGGTAGTATATGGTGACATTTATGTACTTTGATTAATAAATTTTCTGTACTTTGAACATGAGCTCTTTATTCTTCTCCACAGCTGCTGCCTGATCTGCTGAGCTCTTCCAGCATTTTGTGTGTTTTGATCTGAAATTCCTGAATCTGTTGCATCCACCAGTGTCGGTAGAGTAGAGCTACTAGGACTTGATGTTTCAATCCCTATGGTAAGTCGGCACTCTCGATGTTGGCAGTGGGTTTGGAGGGGTGACGAGGAGGGAGGGTAGGCACGTCATCGGGGTCATCAGCTGGGCACCCTCCTTCTTTGACGTTTCATTGATAAGCCCACGACGTCTCCAGAGGGCTCAACGGTGCTACCTGGCGTCCCAGATACACCCCCCTCAGTTCCATACCCTCCTGTCTTCATCTTGCAGCCCAGTTGTTGTCTTTCCTTTTAATCCAAATCCAATTGCTGCTTTCTTCTGCTGAATTTCACAAGGACTTGATTGCTTGTTGGAGGGAGTGACCCCTCACCCCCATCTTCCTCAATAGACTGGTCGTAGATGTAGCAACGAATCCCCTGCATCCCACTTCTACAGGGAAAATCTTGGTCTTCCAGCTGTTCTGGGCAGCTTCAGTTGCCAGTTCAGAGTACTTGGTCTTTTTCCTCTCATAAGCTTCTTCGACACCATCTTCTCATGGTACTGTCAATTCCACAACATATGCCAGCTTGGCTGTTGTGGACCACAGGACCATGTCTGGCCGGAGTATCGTAGCCGCAATGTCTGGGGGAAACACAAGCTTTTTTTCCAAGTCCACGTCCATTTTCCAATCCCGAGCAACCTGCAGAATGCTTAAACACGAGGAATTCTGCAGATGCTGGAAATTCAAGCAACACACATCAGAGTTGCTGGTGAACGCAGCAGGCCAGGCAGCATCTCCAGGAAGAGGTACAGTCGACGTTTCGGGCCGAGACCCTTCGTCAGAAGGCTTACATCTTTTGATGTTATATGGTGCTCTGGAGGTTGGTCTGCTGGTACAAGTCGTGTGATGTAGACATTTCCTGCCGATGTTTGTGGGAGAGCACTTGTGGTGATTCGCCTCTGTTCCAAGATTGATGCCAGCTGTCTGAGAACCTGGTTATGCTGCCAAGTGTTCTGCCCCTGGGTGAGGCTCGTGGTGCATCCTGTTAGTAACTGCGCACCGAAATTGCTTAGAAAGCTCAGTGGGTGATTTTGAGGCAATGAATGTTGTTTTATGCCAACAATAAGCATAAATAAACCAAAAATACAGCTTTGACTTTGAGGAGGTGATGTTCTGGGGGTACAGTGCAGTTCAAGGGAGATAGTACCAAGGGAGTTGTCAGATGGTAGAGCCAATGGACGGCTTCCAGTCCAGAGGGGTTATGCTACCCAGGCTGCAGCTCGTAGCCGGAGGGGAGCAGTGCCAAGTGAGTGTCTCACTGTAACACACACAAATGCTGGAGGAACTTGGCAGGTCAGGCAGCATCTATGCAAATGAATAAAGATTCGATATTTCGGGCCAAGACCCTTCATCAGGACTGGAAAGGCAGGAGGAAGATGCCGGTGGGGGGAGGGGAAGGTGGACTAGGTTGAAGGTGATAGGTGAAGCCAGGTGGGTGGGGGAAGGGAGACAAAGTGAGAAGCTGGGAAGTGATAGGTGGAAAAACTAAAGGGCTGGGGAAGAAAAAATCTGACGGGAGAGGAGAGTGCGCCGGGGGAGGTTGGAGGCAGCTGAGGAGAAGAGAAGAGGTAAGGGGGTGCAGGCCAGAGGAGAGAATTGTAAGAGGGAAGGGGGAGGGGGAAGTTATCTGAGGTAGGAGGAATCGATGTTCATGCCATCTGGTTGGAGCCTCCTTACCGTTTCCACCTATCACCTGACGAAGGGTCTCGGCCTGAAACGTCGACTGTACCTCTTCCTAGAGATGCTGCCTGGCCTGCTGCGTTCACCAGCAACTTTGATGTGTGTTGCCACCTATCACCTTCCAGCTTTTAACTTCCATCTCCTCCATTGCTGTACACTGAGCTGCTGAGTTCCTCTGGCACTTCGTCTGCGTGTCTCTCTGGATTCCCAGCATCTACAGAGTCTCTCCTGTTTATGACATACTCTCTGTGTCGCTGACGGTCCCCACATTAGCAAGCACATGACCTGTGTCGTTCTCGCGTGGCTCTTTGTCGCACCTCTTGCTGCGCGTTAAGTGGCTGCCAGCTTTGCCATTTCACGCGGTCTGGTCCTGATGCAGGGGTCTCGACCCGAAGTTCAACCATTCCCATCGCAGACACAACCCTCCCCATCACTGAGTTATCTTCAAAAGTCGGTGCTTCAGGAAGGTGGACGCATCATTACAGATCTCTCCATCTGGGGCATGCCCTCAATGCCACCATTAAGGAGGAGGCACAGGAACCTGAAGACACACACTCAACATTTCAGGAACAGTTTCTTCCCCTCCACCATCAAATTTGTGAACGGACAACGAACCCATGAACACAACCTCACCATTTGTCATCTTTTTCCCCTATTTTCAAATGTTTATTGTAACTTAAAGAGTATTTTTTAATGTCACACTGTACTGCTGCCACAAAACAACAACTTTCATGACATATATCAATGATAGTAAACCTGATTCTGATTCTGGACCAGCTGAGCCAAAAGGCTTGTTGCTTGTTCCCTCAGCGTGAACTCCTGCAGCCTGGAACATGCCAGTCGACAGCATTCCTCCACTGACATCTCGATGAGCTGGCAGACCAACAAGATCCAGGCAGACCAAGGGGCGTCTTTCACTGAGGTGATGATCTTCCAGCAGCACTTGATGTTTGTCTCTGTGTGCGTCCCTGGGAACAGCCCGTAGATCTGTCACGCATTAGACAACTGTTTGGGGTGGAGGCTCTTCACTGGGACTGAAATCATGAAAGCTTTAACGTTCAATACCCTGGGACACCGAATCCAGAATCAGAATCAGGTTATGTTATGAAAATTTCTTTCGTTTTGCAGCAGCCAGAGAGTGCAATACATAAAAAAAATCACTAGTACTTAGTATAAGAATTATATATAAAAAGCACTAAAGGAAGCAAAGATAGAGTTCATGGCCTTCTCAGAAATCTGAAAGCAGAGGGAGAAATCTGATGGTGGAGAACTGTAAACAAAAGTTATTTTAAAATTTGTTTTGTGTTCTTTCCTGGTTCAGCTCTAGGTATTCACAAACAAAAGGAGGCGACGCACGTGTTCGAGGCCACAAGAAAACACTTTATTGGAACTAGCACGAAAAGGAAGACAAATCTCAACAGCATTCTGTAACTAGTAGCAGTGCAGAAATCAAAATAATACTTATCATTCACTAAGCAAGCCAATGCGAAATGGGGCCACAGATCCGACAATTGACAGCCTGTTTTCTCCCTCTCTCTCAGTCTAAGTCTGACTCTCCTGACATACTGTTCCCTTTCTCATCATCAGCTGTGACCTAGCCTAGGACAGAACTCTCTTCCCCTTGCACAAAGAAAGTGCCCCTTTTTATACACTTCAAAACCCCTCACACCGGTACTTTTCCATGCATTCGGTACCCGTCTCTGCACAGTGACCTTGCCTTCCCGTGAAAAACCTATTTTCCATTTTCCATTGTTATGGCTGTAAATTTGTACTCCTTTAACTTTCTCAAAACATTACAGTAGACTTGTTCTCAAAACAATCACTCTCCAAGCTAGCACCATTTTGCCTGACAGACTTCCATCGTATTTTAGCGCATACCAAGGAGGAATCACATTTAACTTTTTCCTTACAAAAACAAGTGGTGTCCAATCAGTTCTGCTCAACAACAGTGGAAAAATCAAGGCCTAACAGTTCATCTATAACCTACCAACAAGGAGACAAAGAGAGAAGTTGAGCACCATGATAAAAAATCTTGCCTTAGGGTGAAACTGAGCACTTGAATTGTTAAGCACTCTATATTGGCCTCAAGTAACCCTTGCTTAAAATAAACTCTTGCGGCATTAAATGTTTAGCAGCAGACAGACACGCAAAGTGCTAACCGTGCAATTCTTGCCTTTAGAGTTACAGGCAGCATACCGAGCCTGTACGCCCTTCGTGTATGTGGGAAAGAGTGAGCAAGAGGGAGAGAGAAAAACAGAGGATAAAGGAAAAGGAGTTGGACCTTCAGCACGCACACCACTCCGCCATTCGGGATAAGATTAAGGAGTCAGAATCAGCTTTAATACTACTGGCATATATTGTGAAATGTGTTGGTTTGTGGCAGCAGTACACTGCAATACATAGTAATAAATAATTGTGGAGGATTACAAATACCTGGGGATACGAATTGACAATAAATTGGACTGGTCAAAGAACACTGAGGCTGTCTACAAGAAGGGTCAGAGCCGTCTCTATTTCTTGAGGAGACTGAGGTCCTTTAACATCTGCCGGACGATGCTAAGGATGTTCTACGAGTCTGTGGTGGCCAGTGCGATCATGTTTGCTGTTGTGTGCTGGGGCAGCAGGCTGAGGGTAGCAGACACCAACAGAATCAACAAACTCTTTCGTAAGGCCAGTGATGTTGTGGGGATGGAACCGGACTCTCTGACGGTGGTGTCTGAAAAGAGGATGCTGTCCAAGTTGCATGCTATCTTGGACAATGTCTCCCATCCACTACATAATGTACTGGTTGGGCACAGGAGTACATTCAGCCAGAGACTCATTCCACCAAGATGCAACACAGAGCATCATAGGAAGTCATTCCTGCCTGTGGCCATCAAACTTTACAACTCCTCCCTTGGAGGGTCAGACACCCTGAGCCAATAGGACTTATTTCCTGGCATAATTTACATATTACTATTTAATTACTTATGGTTTTTGTATTGCTATATTTATACTCTACTCTTGGTTGGTGCAACTGTAACGAAACCCAATTTCCCTCGGGATCAATAAAGTATGTCTATCTATCTATCTGAAAATAATTCACAATAATAAAAAATAAATTAAGTAATCAGTTCAAAAAGAGAGTGAAAATGTAGACAGGTAGAGCACAGGGGCTCATTGTCCATTCAGAAATCTGAAGGCAGAGAGGAAGAAGCTGTTCCTGAACCATTGAGTGTGTGTCTTGAGGCTCCCGTACCTCCTCCCTGATAGTAGCAATGAGAAGAAGGCACGTCCTGGGTGACGGGGGTCCTTCATGATGGGTGCTGCCTTTCTAAGACATTGTCTTTTGAAGACGTCTTCAATGCTGGGGAGGCTGGTGCCCACGATGGAGCTTTGTCTGTCACATGTACATTGAAACTAGCAGTGAAATGCATCATTTGTGTCAAATCAGATCAGTGAGGATTGTGCCAACACAGCATGCCCACAACATATTAACCCTAATCCGTACGTCTTTGACTGTGGGAGACTCACACGGTCACGGGGAGAACGTACCAACTGCTTACAGGCAACAGTGGGAATTGAACCACAATCAGAGATTGCTGGTCTATAAGACGATTAGACTATGTACCACCCAAGGTCATGTGTCATTCAATAAGATCAGGGCTGGTCTTCTACCTCAACCAGAATCTCCTGCCCTATTCCCATATCTCTTAATTCCTTTATTCGAGAAGGTAATCTGCTTTAAATGTAATGAATCACCTGGCCTCCACAACCCATCAGTGTGATGAATTCCACAGATTCACCACCCTCCCAGTAATGACATTTCTCATTTTAATTGTTAATGGCTTTCCCATAGAACCATAGAACACTACAGCACAGAAAACAGGCTGTTCAGCCCTCTAGTCTGTGCCAAAATATTATTCTGCTAGTCCCATTGACCTGCACCCAGTCCATAACCCTCCAAACCTCTCCCATCCATGTACCTATCCAATTTATTCTTAAAACTTAAGAGTGAGCCTGCATTTACCACATCAGATGGCAGCTCGTTCCACACTCCCACCACTCTCTGAGTGAAGTTCCGCCTAATGCTCCCCCTTAACCTTTCCCCTTTCATCCATCGTATTGAGACCTCAGCTCTTAGTTCCAGCCCATCAAATCCTGCAAGTATTTTGTATGTACCAATGAGGTCAGAGAATACAAGCCTTGCCCGCTCTGTATCCCCTCAAATGATACATGCAACATCTCAGAAACCAACCTGATAATGTTCACTACACTCCCTCAATCTATCATAGGACATAGGAGCAGAGTTAGGCCATGTAGCACCATGGTCCTGAAAAACTTTGTCTCATTTTTACTGTGCACTGTACCAGCAGTTACGGTCGAAATGACAATAAAAAGTGACTTGACTTGACTTGATTTGACTTGAATTGGCCAATTAAGTCGGCTCTGTTATTCCATCATGGCTGATTTATTAACCCTCACAACCCCATTCTCCTGCCTTTTCCCCGTAACCTTTGACGCCCTGACTCATCAAGAACCTATCAACATCCACTTTAAATATACCCAATGATTTGGCACAACAGTCATCTGTGGCAATGAATTCCACAGATTCACCACCCTCTGGCTAAAGAAATTCCTTCTCATCTCTGTTATAAAGAAGCATCCTTGCCCACTAAAGAGAACTGACAAAAGCAATGTGGTGTATAGGATCACCTGCGGAGACTGAAACAAGAACGACGCTGGCCAGCCAAGACGGGAACTCTCAATTTGTTTACGGGAACACAAACTGGAATACAGAGACACGATCTATTGCCACTGTTCTCAGTACATGAAGACCAAGAAGAACATCACTTTAACTGGGACACTGCGCAGGTTCTTGCGCAGGTAAACACAAGGCAGGCACAAGATTTTAGAAGCGCGGTTCTCTTCCGATGGCACCGTAAACAAACACAGCGAAACTGACGCAATCTGCGAACCACGAAGAACCATAGAAATGTAAGCCAATAGAATTCAAACGTCAGCTAAAGGGGTGGCCAATCAGGACTGAGGCAAGCGCGTGGCGGGGGCTATATGAACACGAGCACTCCCAGCAAGGAACACCAACAACATGCATGCTGAGGATGTCACCTCAACTGGGGAAGAAATGTCTGCAACTGGTTGATACAGCACAGCCCTCTCTGCCACTGAGCTGCCACAAGAGGAGCATCCATCATCAAAGATCCCCACCATCCAGGCCACGCTCTCTTCTTGCTCTTCAGGCAGGAGGTGCCGGAGCCTTAGGTCCCACACCACCAGGTTCAGGAAAAGTTATTACCCCTTAACCAGCGGGGATAACTTCACTCACCACAACACTGAACTGACTCCACAACCTACAGGCTCCCGTTCAACGACTCCTTTCCATCATGTTCTCAGTATGGTTTGTATGTATTTGCACAATTCGTCTTCCTTTGCATACTGGTTGTCTATGTCTAGGTTTCTCATAAATTCTATTGTATTTCTTAATTTTCCTGTGAGCGTCTGCAAGAAAATGAATCTCAAGGTGACATATAAATCACGTATTTTCATCATAAATTTACTTTGAGTTTTAGCTTTGATTTAAACAACACCATACATTTTGGTTTCCTCTAGTCAAGTAGATAACCTTATTCTTCCAATGCCTGCCTATATACCTAGTTCACATCGCCTTGAGGTGATTCGCATCCTCATCAGTATTCAGATTCAGAATCAAAACTAGGTGTAACTTCACTGACCTAGATCATGAAATGTGTTGTTTTCAGCAGCAGTACACTGCAATACATTAAAAATATTATGAATTACAATAGAAAAATACATTTCAGTGGCCACTTTATTAGGTACACCTGCCCATTAATGCAAATATCTAATCAGCCAATCATGTGGCAACAACTCAATGCATAAAAGCATGCAGACATGGCCAAGAGGTTCAGTTCAAGTTCAACTTTATTGTCATCTCAGTGTACATCCATACAACCAAACGAAACAACATTCCTCCAGGCCAGGGTGCAGCCACACAAAATATATATCACACACAGCATCTAAAATAAAATCTTACACTATAAATAAGATAATAAAATATAATTCAACATGCACGTAGTAAAACACAGCACAGGTAAACAGTAAACAAAAGTTGTTGCTCAGACCAAACATCAGAATGGGGAAGAAATGTGATCTAAGTGACTTTGACAATGGAACGATCGTTGGTGCCAGATGGGATGGTTTGAGTATCTCAGAAACTGCTGATCTCCTGGAATTTCCGCACCCAGCAGTCTCTGGAGCTTACAGAGAATGGTGCGAGAAACAAAAAACATCCAGTGAGCGGCAGTTCTGAGGGCGAAAGCACCTTGTTAGTGAGAGAGGTCAGAGGAGAATGGCCAGGATAGTGAAAGGCCTTGATAGGGAAGATGTGGAGAGGATGTTTCCTATGGTGGGAGTGTCTAAGATCAGAGGACACAGCCTCAGAATAGAGGGGCATCCTTTCAGAACGGAGATGAGGAGGAATTTCTTTAGCCAGCGAGTAGTGAATCTGTGGAGGCCAAATCTGCGTGTATATTTAAGACAGGGGCTAATTGATTCTTGATTGGTCGGGGCATGAAGGGATACGAGAGGGAGATTAGGTCTGAGAGGGAAAATGGATCAGTCATGATGAAATGGCAGAGCAGACTCGTTGGGCCAAATGGCCTAATTCTGCTCCTATATCTTATGGTCTCATGGTTCAAGCTGACAGGAAAGTGACAGTAAGGCAAACTTTTATCCACGGCCTCCTCTACTGTAAAGATGAAGCCACACTCAGGTTGGAGGAACAACACCTTATATTCTGTCTGGGTAGCCTCCAACCTGATGGCATGAACATTGACTTCTCTAACTTCTGCTAATGCCCCACCTCCCCCTCGTACCCCATCTGTTATTTATTTATATACACACATTCTTTCTCTCTCTCTCCCCTCTGTCCCTCTGACTATACCCCTCGCCCATCCTCTGGGTTTTCCCCCCCCCCTCCCCCTTTTCCTTCTCCCTGGGCCTCCTGTCCCAAGATCCTCTCATATCCCTTTTGCCAATCATCTGTCCAGCTCTTGGCTCCATCCCTTTCCCTCCTGTCTTCTTCTATCATTTTGGATCTCCCCCTCTCCCTTCCACTTTCAAATTTCTTACTAGCTCTTCCTTCAGTTAGTCCTGACGAAGGGTCTTGGCCAGAATCGTCGACTGTACCTCTTCCTAGAGATGCTGCCTGGCCTGCTGCATCCACCAGCAACTTTGATGTGTGTGGCTTGAATTTCCAGCATCTGCAGAATTCCTCGTGTTTAAGTAACACAAATAACAACTGTTACAACAGTGGCGTGCAGAAAATCATCTCTGAATGCACAAGACATCGAACTTTGAAGTGGATGGCGGCAACAGCAGAACACTAGGTTCCACTCCCGTACCTAATAAAGCAGTCACTGAGTGTATAGATTAAATCAGCTTTTACAGAACAAGAACAGAAATAGTGAGGTTGTCTTCACAGGTTGGTTCATTGTCCGTGTGAAATTCTGAGGGCAGAGGGTAAGTTAAACATTGAGTTTGGGTCTGCAGGCTCCTGTGTTCACCCTCCCCCTTGGCATCGTTCATTAATAAACGTGGAAAGGTCACTCTTGATCCCCTCCACCATCTAAAGGCACCTAAGCATCAATCACTGTTGAAATTGGCCAGCCTGTTGACCTTTTATTCCCATCCTGTTTTTCTTTATTAACTCTAATCCATGCAAGTACATTGCCTGCAAATCCATGAGCTACGACATCCTGTACAAACCTTCCAAAGTTCCAAATACACCACTCTGCCCACGAGCCCTTGTCTGCTCGATTCATCTCCAAAGAACTCCGATACATCAGTCAAACCTGAACTCTCATTTTTATAAATGCCTGAAAATCTATGTATCATATTCTTATCGTAGTTTCCAGAGTTGTAGAAACATAGAAAATAGGTGCAAGAGTAGGCCATTCGGCCCCTCGAGCCTGCACCGCCATTCAGTATGATCATGGCTGATCATCCAACTCAGAACCCTGTACCTGCCTTCCCTCCATACCCCCGATCCCTTTAGCCACAAGGGCCATATCTAACTCCCTCTTAAATATAGCCAATGAACTGGCCTCAACTGTTTCCTGTGGCAGAGAATTCCACAGATTCACCACTCTCTGTGTGAAGAAGCTTTTCCTAATCTCGGTCCTAAAAGGCTTCCCCTTTATCTTCAAACTGTGACCCCTCGTTCTGGACTTCCCCAACATCAGGAACAATCTTCCTGCATCTAGCCTGTCCAATCCCTTTCGGATTTTGCCATGCCACTACTGATGCTAAGCTACAGTGTTGGTACTTGTTTACTCTCTCTCTTCTTTCTTAAACAATGGGTCACACTTGTTACTATCAAGCAAAAGATCAGTAGGTCCTTGGCATTCATCGCAGAGTATTAGAGAGAGAGAGAGAGAGAGAGAGAGAGAGAGAGAGTTTGAGAGAGAGGAAGAGAGATGGACAGAGAGTGTGTGAGAGGAGAGAGGGAGTGTGTGAGAGAGGAAGAGAGAGAGGGAGAGAAATAGTGTATGAGAGAAAGGATGAGGGAGAGTGAGATGATGGGAGGGAGGGGCGGCAGAGAGAGACTGAGAGAAAGAAGAGAGTGTAAGACAGCGTGTAAGAGAGTGAACGTGTAAGAGTGTGAGAGAGAGAATATGAGAGTGTGAGAGAAGGTGAGAGCGGATGAAAGAGAGACAGTGTGAGAGAGAAAGGGAGTGAAAGTGAGAGTGAGTGGAAAAGAGAGAGAAAGAGAGGTGAGAAATGACAGGAAGATGGAAAGAAAGGAAGTATATCAGGTTGCTCAGCATGCATTTGACAGAGCCTCTTATTGCTTCTGACCCTCAACAATGGTCAGCCTTTTGAATAAACAGTGATTCTGTACAATTACAGAACAAGTAACCTTTACCCCACTGAACAAACAGCGTTTCCTTACAGTTACAGAATGAATAACCTTTAACCTACTGAATAAACAGTGACTCCATATATTTGCATGCCATGTAACTTGCCTGTTATTGAATAAACAGAGGCTCTGTCGGCTTCAAACTGGAATTCGCAAGGCTACTGGGAAACAGATGGAAAAGTTGGACTGATGACAGAGGAACAGGATATGTACAATGGGCTGAATAGCTGCTCGCTGCAAAATAACTTTGTGCATGTCACACAGGGATCATTTCTTGACCTGCTGAATTATTGTAAGTGCACCTCCCTACAGTTACAGATAATAACACATTCCTGTGGTATACGACAGGGAGTCCAGGCAGCACAAAACTATAAACACAAGGGACTGCAGGCGCTGGAAATCCAGAGCAACAACATGCACACAAAACCCTCACAGGTCAGGCAGCATCTAATGAATCAGCACAACGGCTGTTTCTGGGAATGCTCTGCAGATCAGACAAATCCATGTGTTGCTCCTTTCTGAGCCTTGTGGCATATTGGGCAGCATTTTTGCCGTTTCCATAGCATTTGACTCGCCTAGCGAAACACTCGACCTGGCACGGATGGAAAGCATGCAAGGGGCTGGCCGGATTTGAACCCAGGATCATTGGCCTTGCAGTCCAGTACTGATAGCACTACACCACTGCCAGCTAACAAATGTATTCATGTACATTTAATTCCATATCCATACTTTAACCCCTAACTTTATTTCTATATAGTTCTTTCTTTATAATTGTATGTTGTTTTTGTTGCATGTCGCACCAACATACCACAGCAAATTCCTAATACAGTAAATGTATATGGCAATTAAAGTTGCTGCTTGATTCCTGATTAATACTTCATAAAAATGCTCCTCTCCACCTGAAAAACCACACATCAACCCACAAGATTGAGGAGAGATTTGACGGAGGTATACAAAACTATGAGGGGTCTAGGTAAATGCAAGCAGACTTTTCCCGCTAAGACTGGGTGGGACGACCACCAGAGGTCATGGGTTAAGGCTGAAAGGTGAAATGTTTGAGGGTTCACTCAGAGAGTCCTGAGAGTGTGGAATGAGCTACCAGCACAATCAGTGTCTGAGCTCAATTTCAATGCTTAAGTGAAGTTTGGATTGTTTCATGGATGGTAGGGGTATGGAGGGCTTTGGCAGATGGGAGTAGCCAATTTAAATGGCTTTGGAATGGGTGAGATAGGCCAAAGGTCCTGTTTCTCTACTGCACTTTTCTATAACTTCATGACATCACAATTTTGTACCTGGATCCCATCCTTCCAAAAGTGTGCGGATTTAGAATTGGCTTGCCACAGGAGGTTCAAAGTTCAAAGTAAATTTATTATCAAAGTACATATATGTCACCATATACAACCCTGAGATTCAGCTTCTTGCAGGCATGCACAGTAGAACAAAGAAAAACTACACACAAAGACAAACAACCAATGTGCAAAAGACAAAACATAAATATAAGCAAATAATAAATCACTAAATTGATAAATAAAGGGATGGATAGATAGATGGATGGATAGTTCATTAACCAATACTGAGAAAATGAGTTGTAGAGTCCTTGAAAGTGAGTCCACAGCTTGCGTTCAGTGATCAGTTCGGAGTTGTGGTGAGTGAAGTTACCCACGCTGGTTCAGGAGCCTGATGGTTAAAAGTTAATAACTGTTCCTGAACCTGATGGTATGGGACCTAAGGCTCCTGTACCTCCTTCCTGATGGTAACAGCGTGAAGAGAGCATGTCTTGAATGGTGGGGAAGGGGGTGAGGGGGAGGTTCCTTGATGAGGGAAGCTGCTTTCTTGTGACAGCACTCCTTGTAGACGTACTCAATGGTGGGGAGGGCTTTTCCCGAGATGGACTGAGCTGTGACCACTACTTTTTGCAGGTTGGCAGTAGATGGATCATATTCTGCCTGGAGGTTGGTAAATAGTGGTGTTCTACAAGGATCTGTTCTAGGAACCCTGCTCTTTGTGATTTTTAGAAATGATTCAGGCTAGTTCATCTCTTCCATCTCATTTCACCATCAAATGAGGAACATTTAGAAACCTTTCTTTAAGGAAGCTTTTCAACATAACATACATTTTGCCAGAAAGATCCATTCAAGTAAACAGTTGTTTATTTATAATATTCACTTAGAGATACAGCACCCAGCAACCCCTGACAATCATTGATTTAACCCTAGCCTATCACAGAACAATTCACAATGACCAGTTTATTTACTAACCAGTCCATCTTTAGACTATGGGAGGGAAGCCACACATTTCACAGAGAGAAGGTGCAAAATCCTTACAAATGACATTGGAATAGAACTTCGAACACCAACACCCTGAGTTGCAATAGTATCATACCAACCACAACACCTAGTGTAGTAATGCTGACACCCAGCAAGGATTGGAAAATAGAAGCCTCACCTATTAAAAGATTAGGAAATGTCTTTGGTTTCTGTCCCACCTGACAATCTGGTTATGTTGTTACTGAGGTCAATCTCACCAAACTAATCCCACCCTCTCCCCCTCCAATCATATTCAGTTAGAGGATCATTTCCTTAGAAAGCAAATTCATTCAGAAAATTTAATCTCTGCGCTGTGTCCCACTTGGCACAAAATACGCATCACCCATAAACTCTATACATTAATTTTGAACTTCTTGTTCCCTGGATTTGCAAGTTTATTGACTCAACCCTATTCACCAATCAGCTTGCACATTCATTATGAATGACAGGATGCTTTATGCAATAGAAGGGCGGGATTGTGAGCCATCCTGAGTTTCCAATTGGTGCATCGCTCAACCAATCAAAGAACCTTGAATAAAAAACACAAAATACTGGAGGAACGCAGGAGGTCAGGCAGCTTCTATGGAAGTGAATAAGTCAAGACACCTCATCATGACTGGAAAGGAAGAGGGCGGATGTCAGAATAAGAAGGTGGGGGTGAGAGGGAGGAATAAAAGATGGCAGATGTTAGGTGAGGGGGAAAGGTGGGTGGGTGAGAGGGGATGAAGTGAGAAGCTGGGAGGGGATAGGTGGAAAAGGTGAAAGACAGAAGAGAGTGGACCATGGAATAAATGGAAGGAGGAAGGCAACCAGAGGGAAGTGGGAAGAGAAGGAGTGAGAGGGTAACCAGAATGGCGAATGCAAAAAGAGAGAAGGGGTAAGGAGAAATATTTATTGAAAGTTAGAGAAATCGATGTTCATGCCACCCATGGTACACACCGACCACCAATGATTCCCTGTCCAGCAACGACACACTTTAAACTCACATCCTCACCCTCAGATCTCCATAGTCTTAGCTAAATCCTTCCAACCCCTGTCCCCTTCCGAGATCTGTGCACTCCCCTAACTTGGCTCAAACTTAGTTTGGGATTTGAACTGCCCCCTGTGATGTGGAGAGGATGATTCCTATAACGGGAGAGTCCAGGACCACAGGGCACAGTCTCTGGAATACAGGAGTGACCCTTTACAGCAGACATGAGAATGAATTTTGTCAGCCAGAAGGTTGGGAATCTGTGGAATTCATTGCCACAGATGGCCATGGAGGCCAAGTCACTCAAAGCAGAGGTTGACAGGTTCTTCGTTTGTCAAGGCATCAAAGGTTACAGGGAGAATGGGATTGAGGGGGATGATAAATCAGCCATGATGGAATGGTGGAGCAGCTCCAGATGGGCTGAATGACCTAATTCTGCTCCTATGCCTCCATGTTATTAAGAGCTGCAGGTGGCTTTCAAGCAAAAAAAAAATCCCAGTGGAATTGAGATTTTAAGAACTGGACAGATATCCCTTTAAACTCAGCTGGCAAAGAGTTTGCCGCATTGTACTCACTTTTTTAGCATTTATTTCACTGCTGGAGGAACTCAGCATCTCTGGAGGTGAATAAACAGTTGTCATTTCAGACTGAGACCCTTCATCAAGACTGGGGGACACCAGCCCCTCCATAGATACTGCTATCACAGAAACCAGCCTCCCCTCCATGGACTCTGTCTACACTTCTCACTGCCTCAGTAAAGCAGACAGCAGAATCAAAGACCCCTCCAACTCCAGACATTCTCTCGAGATAAGTCACCTGGACCAGATGGTGTACACCCCAGCGTTCTGAAAGAGGTGGCTGAAGAGATTGTGGAGGCATTAGTAATGATCTTTCAAGAATCACTAGGTTCTGGAATGGTTCTGGAACACTGGAAATTTGCAAATGTCACTCCACTCTTCAAGAAGTGAGAGACAAAATAAAGGAACCTAAAGGCCAGTCAGTCTGACCTTAATGGATGGGAAGATGTTGGAGTCGATTATCAAACATGAGGTCTCAGGGTACTTGGAGGCTCATGTTAAAATAGGCTGTAGTTAGCATGGTTTCCTAAAAGGAAAATTTTGCCTGACAAATCTGTTGGAATTCTTTGAAGAAACAACAAGCTGGATAGACAAAGGAGAATCGGTTGATGTTGTGTACTTGGATTTTCAGAAGGCCTTTGACAAGGTGCCATGCATGAGGCTGCTTAACAAGCTATGGGCTTGTTATTACAAGAAAGATCCTAGCATGGATAAAGCAGTGGCTGACTGGCAGGAGGCAAAGAGTGGGAATAAAGGGAGCCTTTTCTGGTCGGCTGCTGGTGAGTAGTGGTGTTTCACAGGGGTCTGTATCGGGGCCGACTCTTTTTACGTTATATGTCAATGATTTGGATGATGGAATTGATGGCTTTGTTGCCAAGTTTGCAGATGATATGAAGATAGGCGGAGGGGCAGGTAGTTATGTATATTTAAGGCAGAGGTTAATAGATTCTTGACTGGTCAGGGCAAGAAAGGAGTCAGGAGTTTGGGGCTGAGAGGAAAATTGGATCAGCCGTGATGAAATGGCACTCCTTCTCTGTCGCCTGTCCTACACCCCTCCTACGGTGCTCCACCCTCGCCATTCCAAAATTCTTTCCTCCTGCCAGATTTACAAACTTGCTCTCCGCTCTTAGTTGACAAGTATAGTACTGTGCAGAAGTCTTAGGCACCCTAGCTGTGTGTGCGTGCGTGCATGCGTGCGTGTGTGTGTGTGTGTGGGCGCGCGCGTCTGTGCTTGCGTGCGTGTGTGTGCATGTGTGTGTGTAAACCAGAACACCCATACATTTCACAGGGAGGACATACAAACTTCTTACAGAGGACATCGGAATTGAACTCTGAACTCCGACGCCCCGAGCTGCAGTAGTTTCCAGCTAACTGCTAGGCTGCTGTGGTGCCAAGTTGCTCCAGTCTGTTCTCTTTGCACTACAAACCAACCTGCTGGAGTAAAATAAATTTGTTTGTGGCTGCTTGCAGCAAACCCCATCTCCAACGTTATCTATTATCGTGCCACAATCAACCCACACACCAATTAAACAATCTCCAGTCATCCCCTATACCATCAATACCTGTCCTTTGACCATCTGGACAATTGGTTAGATCCATTTGCACACCCAGTAGTCTGGGAAGTGAAAAATACAAACAATATAGAACATTAAACCCTACAGCACAGTACAGGCCCTTTGGCCCACAATGTTGTGCTGAACTTTTAACCTACTGGGCACCGCAGTGGCATTGTGGTTAGTGTGACGCTATTATAGTTCTGAATGTCGGCGGTCTGACAACTTCGGTAAGAAAGTTTGTATATTCTTTTCATGTGCATGTGGGTTTCCTCCGGGTGATCCAGTTTCCTCCCACAGTCCAAAGACATACTCGTTAGAAGGTTAATTGGTGATTTTTAATTGTCCTGTGATAAACCATTGCTGTGACATGCCTCGTTCGCAGTTCCCCACTATGTCAGAGAGGCGTGGAGGGAAATCGTCCGCTAACCGGAGAAACTCCAGATGTGACGTTCCTTTGCTTTTTCCCTGTGATTAGGCTCGGGTTAAATAGGTGGGCTGTTGGAAGGCAAAGGGCCTGTTTCACACTGTATCTCTACACGAATACATAAATACCCTAACCTTAGGATTAACCTAACCCTTCCCTTCCCCCAGAGCCCTCCATTTTTTATCATCTCTGGGCCTGTTAGGAGTCTCTTTCACTGGTATGTCCCGAAGTAACGGTGACACTTAAAGCTAATCTCTTTCTCTTTATAACAAACGAGAAGAAAGACAAATCTGTTATGTTTTATAAACTAATTCAAGCGAGAACAAGAGAGCTGAGAGATGCGAGTCTAACTTTGTTCTTTCCTCTAAGCGAGGCTCGCACTTGTCATGTGGTGGCGTCATGATGTATGCAATTCATGTATTTTTACATTTACTCATAATGAATCATACTAGCAACAAAGAATGCTTAATCAAACAATATATTTACCAGATTATTTGAATGTTACTGAAATATTAAATACACAAGAGTCTATCAAATAAGTGGAACAGGACTAGAGCGGACAGCCAGTATTAATTTGTGCTAATACACCATATCAAATACAGTAAAATATCTCTGTGTGCTTTACCAGAGAATTAATGGTGAACCACATTAGCAAATGTGCAAAAAAACTCAGCCGAGAGCTGAGCTGTGCTGGAGCATTTCAAAGCCGAAGAGAGAAGCAGGGAGGCGACGAGAGGATTTAGATCAGTTAAGTGACTTAGCAAAGATCTGACAAATGGACTGAGTAACAAACTGTGAACATTTCAGACCGCGGTAAGTGAGGCTGAGTGAAGTTATCACGTCAGGCTCTTGAACCAGAGCGGATAACTTCACTCAACTTCCATTTACTTAGAGATACCGCGCAGAAACCAGTCCTTCTGGCCCTTCGAGCTGTGCTACCCAGCAGCTCACCGACTTAACCCCAGCCTAATCACGGGACAGTTTACAATGACCGATTGACTTACTAACCGGTACGTCTTTAGACTGTGGGAGGAAACCCTAGCGGTCATGTACAAATTCATTTCAGACAGCAGTGGGAATTGAACCCGGGTCCCTGGAACTGGAAAGCGTTGTGTCAACCACTACACTACCATGTCACCTCACAACTCACTCACCCGACAATGAACTGTTTCCATAACCTATGGACTCACTGTCAAGGACTCTTCATCTTTTATTCTCAATACTGATTATCTATCTATTTCTCTATTTATTTATTCACTCATTCACGTCTGACTTTATATCTATTTATTTAGCTAGCGAAACAGCGTGGAACAGATCCTAGCGACCCTGCTCCAGCAACCCACTGATTTAGCGCTAGCCTAATCATGGGACAATTTACAACAACCAACTATTCTACCAAATGGTAGATTTGACTTTAGACTGTGGGAGAAAACCAGAGCACCCGGAGGAAACCCACATGCACGTGGGGGGGGGGAACATACAAACATGCTTACAGAGGATGCTGGAGTTGGAACTCTGAACTCGGACGCCCTGAGCTGTGATAGTGTCACGCTGACTGCTACACTGCCTTGGTCCCCCAATTATACCTTTGTTTGTTTTCCTTATTTGCAGTTTGTTGTCTTTTGCGTATCAGTCTTTGTCCTGTCCAGTCTTTCATCGATTCTATTGTTCTTTTGTTCTATCATGAATGCCCGCAAGAGAATGAATCTCGGGTTTGTTTGTGCTGTCATTTGACAATAAATTTATCTTGAGCTTGGATTTTGAACTTTGCAGGAGTACCAGCTGAGGAACTCTCTGCAGCTCGATGCAGCCTCCACAAGGGCTCAGTACCATGGCATAGGGTTCTTCCGCTACTGGAGAGGGAGGGGCTGGGCTGGGTGTGGATTGTATTGGTATACCATATCAGTTCCCACAGTCCTACTGGCTTCAAAGAGCACTACTTAAAGCATTGACGATGAATGCAAGAATGAAAGGACATTGCACAGTATGTAACTCTTATTATGAGTAAAGTTTATTTTGATATAAGGCGCCACAGTAGCATAGCGGTTAGTCAAGTCAAGTCACTTTTTATTGTCATTTCAACCATAACTGCTGGTACAGTACACAGTAAAAACGAGACGACGTTTTCCAGGACCATGGTGCTACATGAAACAATACAAAAACTACACTGAACTACAGACCTACCCAGGACTGCATAAAGTGCACAAAACACTGCAGGCATTACAATAAATAATAAACAAGACAATAGGCACAGTAGAGGGCAGCAGGTTGGTGTCAGTCCAGGCTCTGGGTGTTGAGGTGCAATGCTATTATAGGTCAGGGTGTTGGAGTTCATAGTCATAGTTATACTTTATTGACCCCGGAGGAAATTGGTTAATTCAGAGTTCAACTCTGGCAGCATCCTGTAAGGAGTTTGTACGCCCTTGCCAAGACTCCCCGGTGCTCCATTTCCTCCCGCGCTCGAAGGCCGTACTGATTAGAAGGTGAATTGGTCTTTGTGAATTGTCCTGTGTGATTAGGACAGTGTTAAATAGGTGGGTCGGTGGGCAGTGCAGCTCGTTGGCCCAGAAGGGCCTGTTCCACACTGTACCGCTAAATAAATAAAAAACCCGGGGGCACTCAGCGGGTCAGGCAGCATCTACGGAAATGGATAACCAGCTGACGTTTCAGGCCGAGACCTTTCTTCAGGACTGGAAAGGAAGGGGAGGGATGCCACAATAACAATGTGTGGGGGAAGGGAAAGAAGTTAGCTAGAAGGTGATAGGTGAAGCCAGGTGGGTGACAAGAGGGATGAACTAACAAACTGAGAGGTGACAGGAGAAGAATAGTTATTGATTATAGGGGAACTGAATCCCAAAACAGGGTAATGCCTCAGTTACAGAGGACATTGGTAAGACCAGATCTGAATTGTTGTGTGTAGCTTTGAATGGGAGTACAATAGACACAATTCAAAGACTTGGCTGATAAAACTCTAAGACATAGGAGCAGAATTGGGCCTTTTGGCCCATTGAGTCTGCTCTGCCATTTCATCATTAGTGACTTGTTTTATTTATTTGTGCAAACACGGGGAAATCTGCAGATGCTGGAAATTCAAGCAACACACACAAAATGCTGGTGGAACGCAGCAGGCCAGGCAGCATCCATAGGGAGAAGCACAGTCGATGTTTGGGGCCGTTCCTGACGAAGGGTCTCGACCCGAAACATCAACTGTGCTGCTTCCTATGGATGCTGTCCGGCCAGCTGCGTCCCACCAGCATTTTGTGTGTGTTGCTTTATTTATTTGTGTTTACTTATTGAGATACAGTGTGGAATCGAGCCGTGTCACCCAGCAACCCCCCTAATCTAGTCTAATCATGGGACAATTTAAAATGGTAGGAAAGGTGAGGAGATCCTGAAGAGAGATTTTAGGGAGCTAACTGAAAAACAAAAAACTCCAGAATAGTAATCTCTGAATTGCTGTCCGTGCCACACGCTCGAAAAGGTAAGAATATGATGATATGGCGGGTGGATGCATGGCTGAGGAACTGGTGCAGGGGGCAGGGGTTCAGATTTCTGGATCATTGGGACCTCTTCTGGGGAAGGTACGACCTGTACAGAAGGGACACGTTACACCCGAACCAGAGGGGAATCAATATCCTTGCGGGCAAGTTTGCTAGAGCTGTTCAGGAGGGTTTAGACTAATTTGGCAGGGGGGTGGAACTGCACTTATAGTGCTGAGGATGAAGCAGGCAGTTTACAAACAGAGGCAGTGTGTAGTGAGACTCCCAGCAAGGAGGGGCTGATGACAGGGCAAAATTGCAGTCAACAGGATGAGTTGCAACGCAGAAGGCAGACAAAGTCAAAAAGGGTGAATACAGGACTGAAGGTGTTATATGTGAATGCGTGCGGTATACGGAATAAGATAGATGAACTTGTAGCACAGTTATAGATTGCCAAGTATGATGTTGTATGAATCATGGTTGAAAGAAGATTATAGCTGGGAGCTTAATGTCCAATGATACACGTGGCACTGAAAGGGCAGGCAGAGGTGGTGGTGTAGCTTTGTTGGTAAAAAATGAAATTGAATCCTTATAAAGGGGTGACATGAGCTCGGAAGTTGTTGAATCATTGAAGATAGAGTTAAGGAACTGCAAGGGTAAAAAAGATCCTGATGGGAGTTATATACAGACTCCCAAAGAGTAGTGAAGATGTGCTCTACAACTTACAACAAGAGACAGAAAATGCATGCCCAAAGGGCAATGTTACAATTATCATGGGGGATTTCAATATGCAGGTAGATTGGGAAAATCAAGTTGGTGCTGGATCCCAAAAGGAGGAATTTCTAGAGTGCATATGAGATGAGTTTTTAGTGCAGCTCATGGTTGAGCCCACTAGGGGATCAGCTATTCTGGACTGGGTGTTGTGCATTGAACCAGAATTGATTAGAGAGCTTAAGGTAAAGGAACCCTTAGGGCCAAGTGATCATAACATGATAGAACAGCTCATGTTAAAATGGCGGAGCAGACTCGATGGGCCGAATGGCTGACTTCTGCTCCTTTGTCTTAGGGTCTAACACACGCTGCAATTTGAGAAGGAGAAGCTAAAGTCAGATATATCAGTATTACAGCGGAGTAAAGGGAATTACAGAGGCATGAGAGTGGAGCTGGCCAATATTGACTGGAAAAGATTACCGGCAGGGATGACGGCAGAGCAGCAATGGATGGAATTTCTGGGAGCAATTCAGAAGGCACAGGATAAAAATGTCCCAAAGAGGAAAAAGTATCCTAAAGGCAGGATGAAACAACTGTGACGAACAAGAGAGGTCAAAGCCAACATAAAAGTCAAAGAGAGGGCATATAATAGAACAAAAATTAGTGGGAAGTTAGAGGATTGGGAAGTTTTTAAAAACCAACAGAGGGCAACTAAAAACCAGCAGAAGGCACAGAAAGAAAAGATGGAATACAAAAGTAAGCGAGCCAATAAATTAAAGAGGATACCAAAAGTTTCTTCAGATACATAAAGTGTAAAAGAGAGGCAAAAGTAGATATCGGACCATGGGAAAATGATACCAGAAAAATAGTAATGGGGAATAAGGAAATGGTGAATGAACTGAATAAGTATTATGCATCAGTCTTCACTGTGGAAGACACTAACAGTATGCTGGGAGATGGAGAGTGTCGGGGGCAGAAGTTGCTATTACTAGGGAGAAGGTTCTTGGGAAACTCAAAGGTCTGAAGGTAGATGAGTCACCTGGAGCAGATGGACTACACCCCAGGGTTCTGAAACAGGTGGCTGAAGAGATTGTGGAGGCATTAGTAATGATCTTCCAAGAATCACTAGGTTCTGGCATGGTTCCATAAGAATGGAAAATTGCAAATATCACCCCACTCTTCAAGAAGGGAGAGAGGCAGAAGGAAGTAAATTATAGGCCAGTTAGTCTGACCTCAGTGGTTGGGAAGATGTTGGAGTTGATTGTTAAGGATGTAGTTTCAGGGTACTTGGAGACACATGATAAAATAGCCCATAGTCAACATCATTTCCTTAAGAGAAAAGCTTGCCTGATGAATCTGTTGGAATTCTTTGAAGAAATAACAAGTAGGATAGACAAAGGAGATTCAGTTGATGTTGTGTACTTGGCTTTTCAGAATGCCTTTGATAACATGCCACACATAAGTCTGCTTATCAAGTTAAGAGCCCATGGTATTACAGGAAAGATCCTAGCGTAGATAAAGCACTAGCTGATAGGCCGGAGGCAAAGAGCGGGAATAAATGGAGGCATTTCTGGTTGGCTGTCAGTGACTAGTTATGTTCCACAGGGGTCTCTGTTGGGACTGTTTCTTCTCACGTTATATGTCAATGACTTAGATGATGGAATTGATGGCTTTGTGGCCAAGTTTGCAGATGATATGAAGATCGTTGGAGGGCAGGTAGTTTAGAGGAAGTAAAGAGGCTACAGAAGGATTTAAAACAGATTAGGAGAATGGGTAAAGGAGTGGCAGATGGAATACACTGTTGGGAAGAGTATGGTCATGTACATTGGTAGAAGAAATAAAAGCATAGGCTATTTTCCGAATGGAGAGAAAACTCAAAAATCCGAGGTGCAAAGGTGCCTGGGAGTCCTCGTGCAGGATTTCCAAAAGGTTCATTTGCAGATTAACCTGGTGGTAAGGAAAGCAAATGCGATGTTAGCATTCATTTCGAGAGGACTAGAATAGAAAAGCAAGAATGTAATGTTATGGCTTTATAAGGTACTGGAGAGGCCTCACTCGGAGTATTGTGAGCAGTTTTGGGCCCTTATCTAAGAAAGGATGTACTGACATTGGAGAGGGTTCAAAGGAGGTTCACAAAAATGATTCCGGGACTGAAAGGCTTCTCATATAAGGTGCATTTGATGGCTCTGGGCCTGAACTCACTGGAATTCAGAAGATTGAGGTGTGACCTCATTGAAACCTATCGAATGCTGAAAGGCATCAATAGAGTGGATGTGGAGAGGATGCTTCCTATAGTGGTAGAGTCTAAAACCAGAGGACACAGTCTCAGAATAGAGGGGTGTCCTTTTAGTACGGAGATTAGGAGGAATTTCTTTAGCCAGAGAGTGTGAATCTGTGGAATTCGTTGCCACGGGCAACTGTGGAGGCTAAGTCATTGGGTATATTTAAGGCAAAGTTTGATAGATTCTTGATTAGTCAGAACATGAAAGGATCCAGGGAGAAGGCAGGAGTTTGTGGCTGAGAGGGAAAATGGATCAGCCATGATGAAATGACAGAGAAGACTCGATGGGCCAAATGGCCTAATTTGCCCCTGATTCTGTGGTCTTATGGTCTTATCCCTCTCAATCCGATTCTCCCCAAAATCTTTAGTGCCCTGATAAATCAAGAACCTATCAACCTCTGCTTTAATGAAGGCCTCCACAGCCGTCTATGGCAATGGGATCCACAGATTCACCACTATCCAGCTACAGAAACTCCTCATCTCTGTTCTAAATAGACATTCTTCTATTCTGAGGCTGTGTCCTCTGGTCGGGAGAGGAGATTGAGGTAGATACATTAGGGTCGTTTAAGAGACTCTTGGATGGGCACATGGAGGATAGAAAAATGGAGGGTTGTGTAGGACAGAAGGGTTAGATTGCTCTTAGTAGGTTAAAAGATCGGCACAACATTGTGGGCCGAAGGGCCTGTACTGTGCTGTAATGTTCTATGTTCTATATGTACTTCCAAATACAATCTTGAGATTCATTTTCTTGTTGGTATTTACAGAAAAAATGGAAATACTATAGAATTTATGAAAAACCATACATAAGCAGATGAAGATTGACAGCCAACCAATGGTATATGAACACACACAAAATACTGAAGGAACTCAGCCACTCAGGCAGCATCTATGGAAATGAACAGTCGACGTTTAGAGCCAAGACCTTTCTTCAGGACGAGAAAGGAGGAGGGAAGGTTTATGAATTGGGGGAGGGGAAGGAGGAAAGCTAGAAGGTGATAGGTGAAGCCAGGTGAGTGGGAAAGGTAGAGGGCTGGAGAAGAAAGAATCTGATAGGAGAAGATGGCCATGGGAGAAAGGGTACAAGGTGGAGCACTAGGGGGAGGTGATGGGCAGGTGAGGAGAAAAGGTAAGAGGCCTGAGCAGGGAATAGAAGAAGAGCGAAGGAGGAGGGAGAAATCGATGTTCATGCCATCGATGGCTACTTAGGCGGATTATGAGGTGTTGTCCTCCACCCTGAGAGTGGCCGCATCCTAGCAGAAGAGGAGGCCATGGACGGACATGTTGGAATGGGTATGGGGATAGAAATTAAAATGGTTGGCCACTAGGAAATTCCGGCTTTGTTAGATGGAGCGGGGGTGCACGGCAAAGCAGTCCCCCAGATTACGCTGGGTCTTACCAATGTAGAGGAGGCCGCACTGGAATCACCATACAGACTAGACGACAGCAACAGATTCACAGGTGGAGTGTTGCCTCACCTGCAAGGGCTGTTTGGGACCCTGAATGTAAATGAGGGAGGAGGTGAATGGGCAGCTGAAGCATTTCTCTCATTTGCATGGATATGTGACAGGAGGCAGATTAGTGGAGAGGGGCGAATGGACAAGGGAGTCACAGACAGAGCCATCTCTGTGGAAAGCGGAGAGAGGAGGAGAGGTAAAGATGTATTTGGTGGTAGGATCCCATTGAAGATGTCAGAAGTCGTGGAGAATGATGCAGAGGCTCATGGGTTGTAGATGACGTCAAACAAAACTCTATCCCTGTTCAGGCGGTGAGAAGATGGGGTGAGCGTGGATACCCGTGAAATGGAGCTGATGTTAGTGAGGGCAGCGTCAATGGTGGAGGAAGGGAAACCCTGTTCTTTGAAGAAGGAGGACTTCTCTGAAGAGCTGGAAAGGAAAGTGTCATCCTGGGAAGAGATGCTGTGTAGACAAAGAAACGAGGTAACTGTGGGCAATGTTGGGTTTATAAGAGAAGTCGGTAAACAGCTTGTCTCCAGAGATGGAGAGAGATAATGGTTACTGGGCCAAGGGGCCTGTTTCTGTGCTATATGACTTTACGACTGAAAGTGCGCGCATAGCAAACATTGGAGAGATATTGAAATTCAAAGTAAATTTATTATCACAGTACATACATGTCACAATGTACAACCATGAGATTCATTTTCTTGTGGGCATACACAATAAATCCAAGAAACACGATAGAATCAATGAAAGGCCGCACCCAACAGGACAGACAAACAACCAATGTGCAAACTACAAAGGAAAAATAAAGAATTAATAATAATAGTAAATAAATAACCAATGAATATTGAGAACATGAGATGAAGAGTCCTTGAAAACGAGTCGTAGGTAGTGGGAACAATTCAGTGGCGGGGTAAGTGAAGTTGGGTGAAGTTATCCCCTCTGGTTTGAGAGGCTGATGGTTGTTGAAACTGGTGGTGTGGGTCCTGAGGCTCCTATACCTCCTTGCCAATGGCAGCAGCAAGAAGAGAGCGTGGTCTGGACGGTGGGGTGTCCCTGGCGGTGGAAGCTGCTTTCCTGCGACAGAGGGGCAGGTTGTGGAAGTAAGAGGAAACTTGGAGTAACGGTGCTGGGCCAAGAGGCACTTTCAGCAGCGGACGATGGCAGAGGGCAGCGGAGGCGTCAGCTGCTGCAAAGCGTTAACTCACAACTACAGCAAAATATCCCAGCGAGCATAAATCACGAAGAAAGCTCAGATGCTGAATGAAATTCAAGCAGAGGTTCAAACACTACACGAGTGATAATTAATTCCAGACTTCCCAGAGTCTGATCTTCCCTCAAACCCCTCCCCACAAGACATTTGGCCAGATCCATAGCCTTTGCTTCCCCTTTGATGTTAAAAAGCCCGTTTGCACGCACTACCCTGTTCATACAATCAATAAAATCCCAATATGCTTGAAACTTGGTAACTTGAAACATGTTCAGCTTTTGAATTTTCCCCCCCCATTAGTAGCATACATCTTCCCCGTTCCCAATCTACTCTTCCAACATGCAAAAGCCACAAGAAGAATATGTTTGGATTTTTACACGGCACTAAACTTAATCAGGGCTCCTTAAAGTTGTCATAGCCTGGATGGTGCCTGGTGGTAGTAGTGGGGATGAGCTCCCACTCCCTGTTAAATGCTCCCAATGGCATGCACCTCAAATAGCCCCTGACAACCAAGTCCAGCTCCCGGCCTTCACATGTGGCTGGAAAACTGGGCAATGGCGGGTCACTGACGCCTTAAAACCAGTCGCTTTGGGCAGATGGTCATCGTCCACGGTCAGCGGCTGGCGTAGGAGACAGGAAACTCTGATCTCACGCCTCCGCTGCCTTCCAGCTTTATCCACTTTGGGAGTAAACCCCGAGGAAAAATCCGGAGCTGGAGCCCCCAGGAAAAGCTCTACATTGCAATGCGTTGGTGCCAAACTGTATTGGCTTCTGCCATTCCTTTGGATTCATCAGCTGCACGGAGAGGGGGAGCCTGGTGCCCGGGCGCCAATCTGCTCCCCATATCGTACTTATGTATCACATAGAGAGCTAGGACACAACTTCATTGTTGGACCTCAACCGACGGAGGGACTGCTAATTTGATCAGGGTGGATGCCAGGCGACACGACAGTTTCCTCAGGCTGGGTGGTCGAGGCAGAGGGCACGGCCTCACGTCAAAGAGAACCACAGGTCACGTCAAGAGTGCGGAAGGTAATGCAATGTTAGCATTGACTTCTAGAGGATTATAACTATAAGAGCAAGGATGTAATATTGAGTCCTGATGAAGGGTCTCCGCCCAAAACATTAACAGTTTATGCCTCTCCACAGGTGCTGCCTGACCTGTTGAGCTCCTCCAGCATTTTGTCTGTGTTGCTCTGGATTTCCAGCATCTGCAGAATCTCATGTTTATGACGTGGTGCTGAGGCTTTATAAGACATTGGTCAGACCACATATGGAGTATTGTGAGCAGTTTTCGACCCAATACTGAAGAAGGGATATGCTGGCACTACAGAGGTTCATAAGAATGATTCTGTGAATGAGAGGGTTAACATGTGAGGAGCATTTGAGGGCTCTGGGCCTGTACTCACTGGAGTTTAAAGGGATAAGGGAAGGCCTACGTCATGCCTTCCCCACCCCTGGCACTCTGTCTCTGCCACTTGTCCCACACCCCTCGTGCGGTGCTCCACCCTCACCATTCCCAGCATCCTTTCCTCCAGCCAGATTCACAAACTGGCTCTCCACTCCACTGTATTGACAAATAAAGTGCTATACAAAAGCCTTAGCCACCCTAGCGTCACACGAGTGACGCGGGGCAAGTGGCAACTTGTGTTTTGAGAGGCCAACTTGCAGCAGGAGTCCTCCTGGATACAAAACTGGCATGAGGGCACGATTCTGATCCGGGCAATTGATAGGTGTAAGTATAACCACTCTACACATGTAAATAGAGTTAGACGAATCGTTCCGACTTTGATGAAGTATTGAGCCAGGTTGGCACAGTAGTGTAACGATTAGTGCGACACTATTACAACTCGGGCATTCCAGAGTTTGGAGTTCAATTCCAGCCAGCGTTGTCTGTAAGGAGTTTGTACATTCTTCCTGTGAGCACGTGGGTTTCCCCGGGATGCTCCAGTTTCCTCCCACAGTCCAAAAACTTACTGGTTAGTAGATCAATTAATTGGTCATTGTAAATTGTCATTTGATTCAGCCAGAGACTCATTCCACCGAGATGCAACACAGAGCGTCATAGGAAGTCATTCCTGCCTGTGGCCATCAAACTTTACAACTCCTCCCTTGGAGGGTCAGACACCCTGAGCCAATAGGCTGGTCCTGGACTTATTTCCTGGCATAATTTACATATTACTATTTAACTATTTATGGTTCTATTACTATTTATTATTTATGGTGCAACTGTAACGAAAACCAATTTCCCCCGGGATCAATAAAGTCTGACTGTGACTATGATTAGGCAAAGGTTAAATAGGTGGGTTGTTGGGTGTTGTGGTTCAAAGGGCCAGTTCCACACTAGTTCTCCAAATAAAGGAATATCTCAGATGTTTCATCAGGATAGTCATCTCCTGTACCTAATGAAGTGGCCACTGGGAGTATCTTCCTGGTCTTCTGTTGCTGCAGCCCATTCGAGGTCTGACATGTTGTGCATTCAGGTTCAGTGATGTCCTTCTGTACACCATTGTTGTAGCATGTGGTTATTTGAGTTAATGTCAGCTTGAACCAGTCTGGCCATTCTCCCCTGACCTCTCTCATTAACAAGGCGTTTTCACCCACAGAACTGCCACTCACTGGATGTGTTTTTGGTTTTTGCACCACTCTCTGTAAACGCTAGAGACTGGTGTGTGTGAAAATCCCAGGAGATCAGCAGTTTTTGAGATACTCAAACCACCCTGTCTGGCGCCAACAATCATTCCATGGTCAAAGTCATTTAGATCAACATTCCTTCCCCATGATGTTCCTGATGTTTGGTCTGAACAACAACTGAACCTCTTGACCATGTCTGCATGTTTCTATGCATTGAGTTGCTGCCACATGATTGGCTGATTAGATATTTGCATTAACAAGCAGGTGTACCTAATAAAGTGGCCACTGAGTGTAAGTACATAACCCCAAAGTCAGCTGAAACAGTCATGTCCCTCTCTTCATCAGGATGGGTATGTGGTTCTGCTTTGCAAATTTCTCTTTTTAACTTGGCTCCCGGCAATTCAAACTGATTGTGTCTGGGGGTCTACAGAAGGGGTAACCAGTACCCTTGTAGAAGGGTAAGGCCGAGGGACGTAGCACAACTATTCAAATACAGATGGCTAAGTTTGTTTTCACGGTATGTTTATTCAGCACTAATTAAGGCTGGAGAGGTTGGTAGTTACCCAAATTCAGATTCAGATTTATCTATCACGTCTACATCAAAACATACAGTCAAATGCAGTGTTTACGTTAACAACTCCTGCCCAGTGGCTTTGACAATCACCACCACTGATAGGGTGGTTTTAGATTCAGATTTATTTATCAAATATAAACCGATACAGTGAAATGCACCATTTGCGTTAACAGCCAACGCAGTCTGAGGATGTGCTGGGGGCAGCCCGCAGGTGTCACAGCGCCTTCCGGCGCCAACGTAGCGCGCCCGCAATGTTCAGCAGAACAACACAAGCAACGACGGGACAACAGCAACAAAACTGCAAAACGTTCTTCAATCCCACCCTCTCCACCCCCTCAAACCACACACACACACCTCTAACCAAGGACAGACTGCCTCTGGGCCTTCAGTCCTTGGCCCCGCACTCTCAGACATCAGGCCTCCAATCGGGAATTCACTCTATCTCAGCTTCACATTCCTCAGTTAGGGATACTATCAACAAAAGCAGACAGTATTATCACTTTTTAATCTGGCTTTCAACTCCATTCCCATGCATAAACTCAGAACAAAAATCTAGGCACTATTAAATATGATTGATCCTGTACTCCAGCCCGCCCTTCAGTGCTAGACTGCAGACAGCATGCCGTTTGACTCCACAACTTGTTCTCAGACAGAGATGGAGGACCTTCATTGCTGCCCTAAACACCAGCGGTATAACAGGCAGTAACCAAGTCATACCCCTCAGAGGGGCATGGGCAACAAATATGTACTTCTCCCGTTGTACATTAAAAGGCTGAAAAAAAATGAGGCTTCCCCGCTGAAAATGAGCAGCGGCTCTTTCTGAAGCAGATTCTGGGACTTGAGAAAATAACTTCATGGGTTAGAGATGTTAAAGGTGAGCTTAATTTGTCAATTGTACATTGATAGTTGTCTTCAGGCTCCTGTACCAGTTCCCTGACAGTGGTAATGAAAACAGGGCCCATTCTGGACGGTGAGGGTCCTTGGAAACGGACGTCGCCCTCTTGAAGCAAGGCCTTTTGAGGGTGTCCTCGGTGGTGGTGAGTTTAAGCAGGGAAGGTGAAGGGAATTTAAAAAGATTTAAAGGTGAGCTTCATTTGTCACACGTGCACGAAAACAGACAGTGAAATGCCCTGTTTGCAGCGGCGACCAATGCAAGTGTCGCCACGTTCTGATACCATCACAGCACGCTCACTAACGCTGACCCAGGCGCCTTTGGAGTGTGGGAGGAGACCTACGCGGTCACGGGGAGAACTGCAAACTCCTTACAGGCAGCAGTGGGAATTGAACCCCGGTCGCTGGCGGTGTAATGGCGTTATGCTAATGACTACACTACCGAGCCGCGAAGTCTCATTGTACCTGTGAGCTGACTATTTGCCCGTTCTTCCTTAATCTTCAAACATAGAAAATACAGCACAGTACTGACCCTTCAGCCCACTATCTTGTTCTGACCCTTTAAACTACTTCAAGATCAGTCTAACCCTTCCCTCCCACACAGTCCTCCATTTTTCTATCATCCAAGGGCCTACCGAAGACTGTCTTAAGTGTCCCCAATGTATCTGCCTCTACCAGTGCGTTCCACACAGTCACCACTCAGTGTAAAAACCCTTTCTCTGATCTGATATCCCCCCTATACTTTCCTCCAATAACCTTAAAATCATCCCCTCTAGTATTAGCTATTTCCACTCTGGGAGAAAGTCTCTGGCTGTCCACTCTGTCTACGCCTCTTATCATCTCATACACCTCTACCAAGTTGTCCCATCCTCCTTCGCACCAGAGAGAAAAACCCTAGCTTGCTCAAACTTTTCTCATAAGACATGCTCTCTAATCCAGGCAGCATCCTGGTAAATCTCCTCTGCACCCTCTCTAAAGCTTCCACATCCTTCCTGTATTGAGGTGACTAGAAATGATCACCATAGTCCAAGCGTGGTCTACCAGTAGTTCATTAATAGCAATCACAGCAATTTGATTACGGGCCACATTTTGTCCATCCTGATGCCTGTGAGCTGGTGTGTTTTCCAGTGAATGACGGGGAAAACTGTTGATCTGGCCTGCATGGATTAGCAGCAGACGGATTAAGGCGGTCAACTGGGCCGCAGGCGACATTTCCAGCTCCTCCTCAACCCCAGCCTTAACCCTTCATCTGCTGAAAATCAAGAACCACTGGAGCTCTAACTGGGATCTTCCACAAGGCCATGACACCGGAGCAGAATTAGACCATTCTGCTCCACTGTTGGATCATGGCTGGTTTATTTTCCCTTTCAATCCATCCCCCCGTCTTTGACGGCCTGTATAATCAAGAACATATCGACCTTGGCTTTAAATATAGCCAGTGACGTGGCCTCCACAGTCATGTGTGGCAATGAATTCCACAGATTCAACGTGCTCTGGCTGAAGAAATTCCTCCTCTTCTCTGTTCTACTCTGATGCTTTGCCCTCTGTTCTTATACTCACAGCATTGGAAGCATTCACTCTATCTAGGCCTTTCAATATTCAGTAGGTTTCAATGAGATCTCCCCTCATTCCTCGAAACTCCAGCGAGAACAGAGTCAGAGCCATTAAACACTCCTCAAACGTTAACCCTTTCACTCCTGGGATCATTCTCGAAAACCTCCTCTGGACCCTCTCCAATGCCCTCTGGTCCCCACTATAGGAAACATCCTCTCCATGTCCGCTCTAAACAGGCCTTTCAATATTTGATAGGTTTCAATAAGATACCCCCCTCATTCTTCTAAACTCCAGCAAGTACAGACCCAGAGCCATTAAACGCTCCTCGTACGTTAGCCATTTCATTCTCGTAAACCCCCTCTGGACCGTCTCCAATGCCCTCTGGTCCTGGACTCTCCCACTATTGAAAAACTCAGGGGTCAGTACGCTGCCTCCTACGTCTCAGCGTTACCAGGCAACCCCTCGTGTTCATTAGGCACCAGACAGAACAGACACAGACAATCCGGGATCATCTCTGATAAACCCATCAGGGATTAAGGATGGAATGAACTTGGATTTATGCTGCGTCTTTAACCTAGTGAAGCATCCTAACAGTGCTTTACTGTAATGTTATCAACCCTGACAGAAACCACTGCCGCAAAATGTCAAAGGGTTGGTCAGGAGCGACAGATTTTAAGGAAGACACCCAGAAATTGCTGGAGGCGCTCAGCAGGTCAGGCAGCATCTGTGGAGGAGAAAAACAACCGATGTTTCGGGCCAAGACTCTTCATCAGGACTGGAAAGGAGGGGGGCAGTAGTCAGAATAAGAAGGTGGGAGTGGGGCAAGAGGACAAGCTGGCAGGTGAGGGAGAAGATGGGTGGGTGGGGGAGAGGAGATGAAGTCAGAAGTTGGGAAGGGAAAGGTGGAAGAGGTAAAGGGCTGGAGAAACAGGAATCTGATGGAAGAGCACGGTGGTCCACAGAAGAGAGGGCAGGAGTACAATAATATACTTAAAAAATAAAAAGAGAGCAAAATAGTGAAGTAATATTCATGGACCAATCAGATCTCAGATTCTGAGGGGAAGACGCTGTTCCTAAACACTAACATGGTCAGCACAACATTGTGGGCTGAAGGGCCTGTGATGTGCTGTAGATTTCTATAAAGTGTGCTTGCAGGCTCCTGCATTGCCTCCTTGATGTTAGAAATGAGAGGAGCCCATGTCCAAGATGGTGAGGTTCCTTAGTGACGAACTACCTGGGGCACCACCTTTTCAAGGTACTCTCGACAGTGGTGGGTTTGAGTAAGGAGGGTTGAAGGGATTTAAAAAATATTAAAGGTAAGCTTCATTTGCCACGTGTACGTTGAAACATACAGTGAAACGCCACATTTCCATGAACGATTAACACAATCCAAGCGGTACTGTGCCTCCCGTGCCAACATAGCATGTAGACATCTTACTAACCCTGGCCCTTACGTCTTTGGACTGTGGGAGGAAACCGGAGCACCCGGAGGAAACCCATGCGGTCACGGGGAGAACGTACAAATTTCTTACGGGCAGTGGCAGGAAACGGACCCTTAATTTAGTAATAGCTTTACATTAACTGTGCTGCCCCAGTAGGAGTATGTCAAATTTGTAAAATCATTAGATGTTTTGAAAGATAAAATAAACAAATAGGCTTTTATAATTATGAGAGGGAACTTGATTGGAACATGCAAGATCGTCGGTGAGACAGGGTGGATATTGAGAGGATGTTTTAACATTGAGGTTCCAGGGCACAGCATCGTTATTTCAGATGAAGCAGTCACCCATGAGAATGAGACAGAAGATGTTTTCTCTCTGAAAATTGCAAGAATTTTCTCACAGAGTCAGGGGAAGTAGAGTTTTTGAATATTTTTAGGGGAGATGATCGATTATAGAAAAGAGAGAGAAAAGTTCCCAGGGATAGGCTGGAATGTGGAGTTGAAGTCACAATTAAACGGGCCACCATCTTACTGAATGGCAGAGCAGGCAATGAGGGGTCAAGTGACCTAACCTTCAACCACTTTGCATGCTCACTTTGTATGACGGTAGCACCCACAGTTGTCCCCACCCTAACAATCCTTGTCCCAATGTTATGGACCCCCCTGCCTGATGGTGTTGGGGGGGTGGGGGGGTTCAAAGAGATTCAAACAAGAGATCATCTGCAGATGCTGGAAATCCGATCAACACACACAAAATGCTGGAGAAACTCAGCAGGCCAGGCAGCATCTGTGGATAAAAAGTACAGTCGACGTTTCAGGCCTGCTGAGTTCCTCCAGCATTTTGTGCGCGTTGGGTCACAGAGACTGTTGGATGGATGGGAGGGGTCACTGACAACACCACGGGTCCTGCGTACACAGTGCTCCGGATAAATATCTCTAATGGGTGGAAGAAAGACTCCTCAATGAACCTCTCAGAAGTCCTTTCAATCCTTTGTAGGGACTTGCAGTCAGATGCTTTCTAATGCCCGTACTAGACGTGATGCAGCTGATCAGGTCACTCTCAATGGTGCATCTTCTTCTTCTGCTCTTCACCTCTTCCACTTATCATCTCCCAGCTTCCTACTTCATCCCAGCTCCCCCCTCACCTATCACCTGCCGCTGTACTCCTTCCCCTTCCCCCCCAAACTCTTCACACTCTGACTTCTGCCAGAACCTCCCAAACTTGCTCCAAACCCACGGCCGGGGTCATTGAGGCCAGGGATCCGTGTGAACCTGGAAGCAGAGGCATGAAGGTCAAGCCTATGGTGGGCAAAGTCCGAAGTTGGAGGCTCGAGGTTCACGGGTCGGAGAGTCCGGGGCCAAGAGCTGGAGGCCTGGAGGCAGCCTGTCCTGGAGACAGAGGTCTGTCCGTCTGTGCGTGAGTGAGAAAGGGGCCTGCCTTTTTGTTCTGTTGCCGTTGCTTGCATTGTTCCGCTGGACACGGCCGGCACGCTGTGTTGGCGCCAGGACGTGCAGTAACACTCGCGAGCTGCCCCCGGCGCATCCTTAGGTTGTGTTTATTTAGTGACACAGCAAGAAATAGGCCCTTGCGGCCCAACAAGCCTCACCACGCAGCAACCCTGGCCTAATCACGGGGCAATTCACAATGACCAATTAACCCGCTAACCGGTATGTCTTCGGACTGTGGGAGGAAACCAGAGCACCTGGACAAAGCCACATGTGGTTAGGAAAAGTAATGCACGAACTATTTTTTTTTACAGAGGACACTGGAATTGAACTCCGAACTCCGAGCTGCAACAGTGATGCACTAACCGCTACGCACCGTGGTGTTGGTTGTTGAAGCAAACGCCGCATTTCACTGTACATGTGTAACGCTCAGTTATAGTGGCTCGTATATGTCTAGGGGAAATCCCATCCAGCACCCGCCTCAACGCTTCCCACGGAGTCGGTTGCCGCCCGAATCAATCCCAAACATCAATCATCAGCCAGCACACCCAGTACATTTTACCAAGTACACTTTATAGATATTACTAATTCTATGACATTAATATAAATTCGATACAGAAAAGGAAGTAATGAAAAAAAGGTGCCAAGACTTATCAAAGTCCAAGTTCTTTGTGCGCAACCGTTGGAGCTCAATCAATTCCGAACGACCACCCAAAGTGATCGACCAGAGCCTTTCCGCACGTCCGCCATCCTCCCCGTCTCTCCTCCGACTCCCCGTCTCTCCTCCGACTTCCCCCAAAAACCCTGTCCCCAGTCATATGAGACAGCATTATCATCCGAAAACAAAACGATACATGAACACCCATAGGCTAATAGCACCCTGCTGTCTGTATTGACCCAAGCAACTGTCTAGCTAGAGACTTTCACAGCATTTAACATAACAAAGAAGCATTCCCCAGTATAACATAACAAAGAAGCCATTTTAAATTTAACATATAAAAAAAGAAAGACTCTGTACACGTGTCATTAATAAATGCATCCAAGTCAGATTCTGGATCTGAATCCGAATCCACGTTCAGTAAACCGCTGACTTGGACAAGGAATGAGTTGCCAGAAAAAAAGTGGCTGAGGCAGATACAAGAGAGAGGAAGGAGGAGTTCGGTTTGACAAGTAGCTACCTTACCTGTGAAGTATTTTGTCATTTTGAGATGGTAAGAAGGCTTGTTATGTAAAAGAAAACTCTGTCTTTCTGCAACTCTACAGACAGGGACAATTCATCATGCTGCCTGTTTCCAGTGGGATGGCGTTCCCAGAAATAGCGTCCAAAATGGAATGTTATATCTATCAGCTCAGGTTCCCAAACACCGCTCCCCCCGGCTACATGCCAGCGAGGCTCAACACCCTCCACCCATCTCAGCAGCTGCAGCAATGTTCTCCACTGGTGGTCAGCAACTTCAGAAACTGGTGGGCGCCGGGGAAAGCAGGGGTTGCGGTAGCTGGCACAGCCGATCGGGCAAGTTGCCGCGGTAGTGTAGCGGCTAGCGCGACCCTGTTTCAACTCGGCGCATTCCAAAGTTCAGCCTTCAATTCCAGTGCCATTCAGTGAGGAGTTTGTATGTTCTTCCTGTGACCCACGTCAGCTTTCTCTGACCGCTTCAGTTTCCTTTTACAGTCCAAAGACGTACCAGTTGGTAGGTTAACTGGTCATTACAAACTGAGCTGTGGTTAGGCCAGGGTTAATTAATTGGGCTGCTGGGAAGTGCGGCTCGTTGGGCCAAAAGGACCTGATGCACTGTTGAGTGGGCCCTTGGAAACCAACTTCCAGAATCCACTGAAGGTCTACCAGGCTTCAGTGGGTTAACCAACACACACATGCACGCACACACATTCTTCGCAAATCCAAACAATGTTCTATCCGAGTTTCACACGAGAGAAGGAAAAGGAAAACCAAGCCAGCCTGGATCCTCACACCCGAGAAACAGAGACCCAGGAAACATGACACCAGCAGCGGGCTCGCAACACACAAAATGCTGGAGGAACTCTGCAGGTCAGAGACCATCAATGGAAAGGAATAAACAGTCAATGTTTTGGGCCAAGACCCTTCCTCAGGACTGAGAGGAAAGCGGGGAGGTGTCTGAATAAAAAGATGGGAGGAGAAGGTGACAGGTGAAGCCAAGTGTGTGGAAAAGGTCAAGGGCTGGAGAAGAAAGAATCTGATTGGAGAGGAGAGTGGACCATAGGAGAAAGGGAAGGAGGGGGGTACCCAGGGGTGAGTAATAGGCAGGTGAGAAGAAATGAAAGGTCGGAGTGAGGAATAGATGGGGTGGGAGGGGGTGATTTGTTGACCAGAACGAGAAACCTATATCATACCATCAGGCTGGAGGTGACCCAGACAGGTACTAACAACCTGATGGGTTAGTAGCTTAATTGGTCACATGGGTGGAATTGGGCACCCCAGACACATAGGGCCAGAATGGTCTCTCATTTAGAGATAACAGCGCAGCACCAGCCATTTCGGCACAACAAGACGTACTTCCCGGCAACACAGCTGTTTAACCTTACGGTCTCGGAATTGAACTCTGAACTCCGACGCCCTGAGCTGCAATGATGCTGCACTAACCGCCATGCTATCGTGCTGGATTTCCCGATAAAGAAATGAGATCAGTGTGATTTTAGCATTCATTTCAAGAGGACTGGAACATAAAAACAAGGATGTAAAGCTGAGACTTTATACGCCATTGGTCAGGCCTCATCTGGAGTACCGTGGACAGTCTCGGGCCCCTTACCTAAGAAAGGATGCGCTGGCATTGGAGAGGGTCCAGAGGAGGTTCACGAGAATGACCCTGGGAACGAAAGGGTTAATGTATGAACAGCGTTTGATGGCTCTGGGCCTGGGTTCACTGGAGTTTAGAAGAATGAGGGGGAGGAATCTTATTCTAAAGTACCAGACGTTGAAAGGCCCGGATAAAGTGGACATGTAGAAAATGTTTCTTATAGTGGGGGAGTCCAGGACAAGAGGACACAGCCTCAGAATAGAGGGACCAGAGATGAGGTGGGACTTCTTTAACCAGAAGATGGTGAATCTGTGGAATTCATTGCCACAGACAGCTGTGAAGGCCAAGTCATTGGGAATACTTCAGTGGAGTTCACAGGTTCTTTATTAGCAAGGGTGCCAAAGATTAGATTAATCTGTCACTTGTACATCAAAATATACAGTGAAATGCATCATTTGCATCAAATCAAATTAAAGAGGATTCCTGCTGATCAGTCCGCAGGTATCACCAATGAACATACCCACAGCTCATCGGGTCTTAAGGAATGCAACATCCCATTCACCAGCAGCATGACACTAATAGAGTGGCCCAGATATTCCTCCCCCAGGAGAACACTGCATTGCTCAGGAGCATGGGTCCTGTTGGAAGGTTTGGCAAGTTTGGTTGGCTATTGCAGTAGAAAGAGTTATAGGACATAGGAGCAGAATTAGGCCATTTGGCCTATTAAATCAGCTTCACCATTCCATCATGGCTGATTTATTATCCCCCTCAACCCAGACATCCCACCTCTGTTCCAGGAGTCTCCCGCATATTGATAGTGGCTCCCTGACGCCCGCAAATTATATACAATATCCCAGAAATTGATTTTTTTGAGAGCAAGTGAGCGAGAGGGGGAGAGAGAGAGAGAGAGAGAGGACAGACAGAGAGAGCGAGTGACAGATGTAGCAAGAGAGTGATGGATTGTGACATCCTGACTGGTCTCTCTTTGTGCTAAGTAGACCTATCAGTTTTCTCTGTGGGCAGGCTTTACAGTCAACCTCTCTCTCTCTTTCGTTGTCCATCAGTTCAGTTTAGTGTTCTGCGGTGCCATGGCAGAGCGTTCCAGAAAATGAAAATATAAAACGTACTTCACCCCAGACTACGCTAAAGTGTACCCCTGCCTAAGCGAGGAAACACAAGCGATCCCCCCTTACAAGACAAAGCATCTTCAATGATGCCAGAGCATTCTATGTCAGGTGCTTTCAAAAAATCTTGGAGAAGTTCCCAATGAGAAACCAAATCTTGAAAAATCTGTCAAGTGGTCAATACAGAAAGCCAAGATGAGGTGAATCCAGAGCAGATTTTGACTTTGGCAGAGAGATTTCCAAATGTGATCAAGGCAGATGCAAGAGAACAGCTCCACTTGGAAGTCCTGGATTATGTCTCAACTAACCTTGAAGGACTGGTGCCAAACTACAAAAGTTTGCCAGTTGATGAGTTCTGGGGGAAACTGTCCAAAGTAAAACCTGTGAGCACAGGGCAGTTGAGATTCAAAGAGCTCTGCCAGTTGATGAAGCTGCTTTTGGTGCTGCCAAATTCTAATTGTGATGTAGAAAGGGCATTCAGCATGGTGCGTCACATTAAGACAGAATTCAGAAGTCAGCTGTCTCACAGAACACTCGTGAATCTGATGTCTTGCAAAATTAACAAAATCATTGACACAGACTGCTATGAGGTTGAGACTACCAGCAAAATGCTCAAATCTGTCAAGCAAGCCACATCACAGTACAGGGAAAGTTTGCAAAAGAAATAGAAAAGCTATTTGCATTAGCATTTAGCTATTAGCATCGAGACTGCCAACAAAATACTCAACAAGGAATATATATATGTATGCGTGTGTGTGTAAATAGTTTCAATATAGTTTCAATATATGATCAAATAAGTTGTTGTGTTCTTTCATAATCAAATGTCCTATATACATACACCCTTGGAGGTCAACCGGGGGGGGGGGGTCGGGGGGGCGGATATGGGGTTGCGGGGGCCAGGGGTGGTGGTGCTACCTCCCTGAAATGAGTTTTTGCAGGGTGGGATGTCTGTCTTAACCCCCTTCACCTGCCTTTGACGCTGCGACTAATCAATCTCCGCTGTATATATACCCAATGACTTGGCCTCCACAGCCGTCTGTGGCAATGAGTTCCACAGGTTCACCACCCTCTGGCTAAAGAAATTCTTCCTTGTATCCATTCTAAATGGATGCCTTGCTATTCTGAGGCTGCGCCCTCCGGTCCTAGACTCACCCACTACAGGAAACATCCTCTCCTCATCCACTCTATTTGGGCCTTTCAATATTCAACAAGTTTCAATGAAATACCACCCCCACCTCCCCCCCCCCATCGTCTAAACTCCAGTGAGTACAGGCCCAGAGCCATCAAACACTCCTCATACGTTAACCCTTTCATTCCTGGGATCAGTCTTGTGAACCTCCTCTGGACCCTCTCCAATGCCCAGAACTGCTCACAGTACTTTTCCCAGTCCAGCTTATGAACAGCAGAGGGATCGGCCTCCCGTGACGTCCCAGGACATCTCACAGGAGGGAGAGAGAGAGTCGGGCTTGGGATCGGATGGTTCACCCAATGAGATGAGGAATGCACTTCTGACTTGGGGCCCAGAGCTCTGAAGAAATCCAAAAAAAAACCACAGCATTATTTCAACCCACGATATCTGTGTCAACATCAGCACTTAGTCCAATGCTACACTAAATCCCTTTATACTGTCCCTGCATTCATATCATTTCACCCACCCACACAGGGAATGTCGCTTTCCGTCAGACCATATGACACAGGAACAGAATTAGGCTAATGTGTGACTGTATGTTTTGGATCATAACTATATTTATTTACATTATTATCTATTTAGAGATACAGGTTGAGCACCACTTATCTGATATGCTTAGGGCCGGAAGTGTTTCAGATTTTGGATTATTCTGGATTTTGGAATATTTGCATCTATATAATGATTTACCTTGAGGATACCAAGGCTAAACATGAAACCTATTTACATTACATATTCAGCTTGTGTATAGCCAGTGTGAAGCACACAGTCTGATGTAATGGAGCTGGGCCCTCCACAGACTGCCTGAGTCAAATGACCCTCCCACCCCCACCACAACTGTGTCTATTACTGGGTTCCAGCACTGCGACTGGCTTCATAACTGCCATCGATTTCAAACAGCCGTCTGTTCCACAGCAACTACAATGGGAGGGGGAGGGGTAGCTTTATATAATATTTTAAATAATTTTGTGCACTTTCAAGACAGTTCATTGTGATAGATCTCTGCTTGTTTCGTGATCAGCGTACTGTTAAGCAGCATTTCTTTTCTCTGGCGCTGACAAATACACTCTTGCAATACACAATCGAGATCTTCATTTCTCACTTTGTTCAGTGTTTCTCTATTTTTCATTAACTTCTGTTCATTACCTATGACTTCAGGAGGACACGGAGCGACCACTCTCCGCTGAACATCGACGACCCCTCCGTAAGAGCACCAAATTTCTTGGTGTTCACCTGGCGGAGAATCTCACCTGGTCCCTCAACACCAGCTCCACAGCAAAGAAAGCCTAGCAGTGTCTCTACTTTCTGCGAAGGCTGAGAAAAGTCCATCTCCCACCCCCTCATCCTCACCACATTCTACAGAGGTTGTAGTGAGAGCATCCTGAGCAGCTGCATCACTGCCTGGTTCGGAAATTGCACCATCTCGGATCGCAAGACCCTGCAGCAGATAGTGAGGTCAGCTGAGAAGATCACTGGGGTCTCTCTTCCCGCCATTACAGACTTTTACACCACACGCTGCATCCGCAAAGCAAACAGCTTCATTATGAAGGACCCCACGTACCCCTCATACAAACTCTTCTCCCTCCTGCCATCTGGCAAAAGGCACCGAAGCATTCAGGCTCTCACGACCAGACTATGTAACAGTTTCTTCCCCCAGGCCATCAGACTCCTCAATACCCAGAGCCTGGACTGACACCAACCTACTGCCCTCTACTGTGCCTATTGTCTTGTTTATTATTTATTGTAATACCTGCACTGTTTTGTGCACTTTATGTAGTCCTGGGTAGGTCTGTAGTCTAGTGTAGTTTTGTGTTGTTTTTACGTAGTTCAGTGTAGTTTTTGTATTGTTTCATGTAGCACCATGGTCCTGGAAAACGTCTCGTTTTTACTGTGTACTGTAGCAGCAGTTATGGTCGAAATGACAATAAAAAGTGACTTGACTTGACTACATGAGGCTTCTGCTCAGAACTGTCCATGGTGCGCAGAGTCCTGACTATTGCCTGGGAACCTTCCCTGCGCCTTGAGGAATTTTTCATTTGTGATGTCATGTCAGCACTCCAAGCAAGTTGGGATTTTGGAGGTTTTTGGATTTTGGAATCCATATAAGGGGGCCTCAACCTGTACAGCGCAGAATAGGCTCTTCCGGCCCTTCGAGCCACACCACCCCAGCAAAACCCGATGTAACCCAGGCCTAATCGTGGGACTATTCACAATGACCAATTAACCTACTAGCCCGCATGTCTTCAGACTGTGGGTGGAAACCAGAGCATCTGGAGAAAACCCACCCATTCCACGATGTTGGATTTGTACTCTGAACTCTGACGCCCTGAGCTGTAATAGCGTCGCGTAACTGCTATGGTACCGATATGCGCCAAGTGTGACTATATGTACTGTGTGTTTTGTACCTTAGCCCCAGAAGAACAATATTCCGTCCATCTGTATACAATGTGAATGGTTGAATGATATTGAACCTGAACCATTCGGCCCATCGAGTCCGCTCCGCCATTCAATCATGCCTGATTTCATTTCAGCCTACCAATCTTCACAACCTTGGGACGCGGGAAGAAACTGGGGCACCCAGAGGGAGCCCATGTGCTCGCGGGGAGAGCGTGCCAACTCCACATAGACAGAGGACAGGATCGGCCCCGGGGTCGCTAGAAGGCTCCACTAACCGCAATTGCGCGGTGGGCTTTACCCCTGGGGCCGTATCCACTACCTTTTGTAGACCTTTCTTAAGTGACCTTAGGAAGCAAGCCAGTGACCTTGAACCTGGGAGGACAGTCGGCTGTACGGGGCGGGGCGGTGCACCAATCGGGCTGTGCTGGGCGTCGGTCAGAGGCAGAGAAATCGACACCAAGGCAGGAACATACTCAGACTTTCTCTCTGCGCAGTGACAAATTCTGCCTAGATCACAACCGGATGGGAAGAAGGGGGTGGGGAGGACGGGGTAAGGAGCGAGGCATGATGACGGAGGGGCTGAGTGGATGGAGGGGATCCGCTGAGCTCAAAACCGTGGCGGTTAGCATGGCGGCCATGATAACTCGGGTCGTCGGCATTTGGAGTTCAACTCCAATGCCATCTACAAGGGGTTTGGACGTCCTCCCTGTGAATCGATGGGTTTCCCTCCACAATCCGAAGATGTACCAGTTACTCCGTTAATTGGTCTTTGTAAATTGTCCCGTGATTAGGCCAAGCTGGAATGCTGGCAGTGCGGAACAGTGGGTGGGAATTCTGCATTGTATCCCTAAAATTAAAAAAACGATACAGCCCAAACAGGAAACGATGATCTAAGTGACTGCGTAACGACTCCCAGACAGCTTTTTTACGAGACTCCAATCACAGATGCCTGCTTAAGCCATTTTGTACCACCCCTCCCCCAGACAGCCCATACCTGCGTTCAAGCTCCTGTTTTGAATTAAACTGGATCCTTTGATCAAGTAGAAAGTAGCCCACTAAGGGGGAAAAGACGGGAAAGTAACCAGGCACAACCTGTCGAGCTGGGGCCTACGCTTGGCAACAGGCTGCAGCAGAGCACAAGGCATCTATTTACGTGCATACCCACGCCACTGACATGGCTTGACCCACACTCACAGCTGAACGTAAGGGCTGCTGAGGAAGTGATAGGGTGGGGTCTGGTAGCTAGTAATCGTCACCAGCTCTCCCCGTGACTGCCTGAGTTTCCTCCATGTGCTTCGATTTCCTCCCACATTCCAAAGACGTACAGGTTAGTAGGTTAGTGCTATGTCTATGACACTCTTTGTAAATTCTGCCCAACGTCTTTAATTTGTTCTAACTTCAATCCTTCAATGGTCGAGCTTCGGGAACAGCCTCTGTCCGTTTACTCAATTTAAACCCATTGCAACCTTGCCCACCTCTATCAGATCTCCTTTTAACCTTCTTTGATCCAACGGGGCATATAGTCTAATATAATATGCTCACGCTCTACAAACAGTACAACATGGTGGTGTAGCAGCTACCGCGATGCTATTACAGCTCGGGGCGTCGGAGTTCAGAGTTCAATTCCGGTGTCCTCTGTGAGAAAGTTTGTATATTCTTCCCATGCGAGCGTGGTTTTCCTCTGGGTGCCCTGGTTTCCTCCCACAGTCCAAACACTAGACTTTGGTCTAGTTACAAACACTAGTTAACTGGTCATTGTAAATTGTCCTGTGATTGGGCTGGGGTTAAATAGGTGACTGCTGGGCGGAACAGCTCAAAGGGTTGGAAGGGTCTGTTCCATGCTATATCTCAGGAAATAAATAGATAGATAAGCTCCCGTCACTACCATCAGAAGGGTCATGCTAGGGCTGACTTGTGTTTTGATGGCTCTATGATACACACAAACCAGGCATGACGTAAACTGTTTGGATCTCATCACAAGCGCACCCACTAAACAGAACAGTTTTCTGTCTCTTCAATGTCAATGGCCAAAGTCAACAGAACTGTTCTCTTAGATTCACAAGCACAAGAAAATTTGCAGATGCTGGAAATCCAAGCAACACACTCAAAACGCTGAAGGAACTCAGCAGGTCAGGCAGCATCCATGGAGAAAAGTAAACGGTCGACGTTTCCGGCCGAGACCCTTCATCAGGACTGGAAAGGAAGAGACGTCAGAGTAAGAAGGTGGGGAGGGGGGAGGAAGAAGTACAAGGCAGCAGGTGATAGGAGAAACTGGAAGAGGGGGAGGGGGGTGAAGTAAATACCTGGGAAGTTGATTGGTGAAAGAGATACAGGGCTGGAGAAGGGGAATCTGATGGGAGAGGACAGAAGGCCATGGAAAAAAGGGGAGGGGGAGGAGCACCAGAGGGAGGTGATGGGCAGGCAAGGAGAGAAAGTGTGAAAAGGAAACGGGAAATGGGGAATGGTGAAGGGGGAGGCAATTACTGGAAGCTCGAGAGATCAATGTTCATGTCCTTCTCAACACACACAAAAAGTTGCTGGTGAACGCAGCAGGCCAGGCAGCATCTCTAGGAAGAGGTACAGTCAACGTTTCGGGTCGAGACCCTTCGTCAGGACTAACTGAAAGAACTGAAATACACAACAGTATGTACACGACTGAGACCTTTGCACAGTACTGAATATGTGACACATAAAAGTAATCTATATCTTTGTTCCAACACAAATTCCAATCCAACAACAAGACATGTCCCAATTCAGCAGACAATATATTCCCACCCATGACAAAAGCCACCCTGATGCAGGCAAACTTTTAGAAAGTACCAACTCAGTGCAGGAATGAATGTTGTGCTCCTGATTGCTATATGATGGTACGTTACAACCACCCAACCGTCTACAGTTCAGGGTAGTGTATATGATTGGCTGGTGAGATTTTTGTATTAACGGGCAGGTGTAAAGGTGTACCTAATAAAGTTGCTCCTGAGGTAACACCAACTTTGATAATAGAGTTTGACTTTCACAGCTCTTCAGTCCTCAGGCCTATTGTACACAAGGATTCATTTCCCAGTGCACTGTTAACCCACTTTTTAACCAACAGAAACATAGAAAAGTGCTTTAGGACTATTAAAACAAAAAAATCACATCATCTTAAAAGTTTCTTCCCCCAGGCAGTTAATCTGATCATAATAGGCATCCTTTAGCCTCGTGAGACCATGGATTTGTGCCTTGGAAGGTTTCCAGGGCATAGGCCTGGGCAAGGTTGTATAGAAGACCAGCAGTTGCCCATGCTGCAAGTCTCCCCTCTCCACACCACCGATGTTGTCCAAGGGAAGGGCACTAGGACCCATACAGCTTGGCACCAGTGTCATCGCAGAGCAATGTGTGGTTAAGTACCTTGCACAAGGACACAACACGCTGCCTCAGCCAAGGCTCGAACTAGCGACCTTCAGATCACTAGACGAACGCCTTAACCACTTGACCACACGCCAACACTGATCAACCATTCAAGTTATCCCACCCCCCCCTTTATCTTTTACCCCCATTACTGCACTAGGAACACTTTAAACTGCTTTTTATAATGCTGTTTACATCACCTTCTGGTATTGAGAGTAGTGGGGCCCTTATCTAAGAAAAGATGACCTGGCATTGGAGAGAGTCCAGGGGAGATTCACAAGGATGATTCTGGGAATAAAAGGGTTAACATATGAGGAGCATTTGATGGCTCTGGACTTGTACCTACTGGAGTCTAGAAGAAAGGAGGTGGGGGTGTGAATCTCATTGAACCTATCGATTATTGAAAGGCCTAGATAAGAGTTTCTTATAGTGGGGGAGCTGAGAACCAGAGAGCACAGCCTTAGAGTTCAAGGACATCACCTTAAAGCAGAGATGAGGAGGAATTTCTTTAGCCAGACGATGGTGAGTATGTGGGATTCATTGCTACAGACAGCTGTGGAGGCCAAGTCATTGGGTATATTTAAAGCGGAGGATGATAGGTTCTTGATATCTTCTATAGATGTGTACTGGAGAGTATATTGACTGGCAGCATCAGAGCCCGGTATGGAAACACCACCTCGAAGAGAAAATCCTACAAGGTGTAGTGGATACCGTCCAGTCCATTATGGTAACACCAACTATTGAACACATCTTCACAAAGCGTTATCACAGGAAAACAGTATCCAACATCAGGGAGCCTCACCACCCAGGGCATGCTTCCTTCTCGTTGCTGCCGTCAGAAAAGCGAAACAGAAGCCTCACTCCTCAAACCACCAGGTTCAGGAACAGATACTACTCTCACCGTCAGGCTCTTGAACCGAAGGGGATAACTTTACTCACCTTCACGGAAGGTGAACAGTTCCCACAATCTATGGACTCACTTCCAAGCACTCTTCATCTAATATTGTTGATATTTATTACTATTTATTATTACTATTATTGTATTTGCACAGTTAGTTTGTTGTCTTTTGCACGCTGGGTTGAACGTCCAAGTCGGTGCGGTCTCCTGTTCATTCTGTTGTGGTTATTATTCCATTATAGATTTATTGTGTATGACCACAAGGTTGTATATGGTGACAAATATGTACTTTGAAAATAAATTTGCTTTGAACTTTGATTAATCAGGACATCAAAGGTTACAAGGAGAAGGCTGGAGAATGGGATTGAAAGGGTTAAGAATTGAGCCATGATGGAGGGACACGGCAGACTCGATGGACCGCAAGGCCGAATTCTCCCCCTATGTCTTATGGTCTAAATGCATGCTGTCGAAAACAATTTTAAGTTCTTCTCTCTAATACCTCTTCTTTCCTTTTCAAGGTGGCTGGTGTCCTGTTGGAGTCTGTGATTTACAGCCGCACCCAAACTGCGCCTCTTCACGGCCGCGGGTTCGCTTCTCGGAGCTCGCCGAGCAGCCTAGCATTTCATATCACTGGAGCAGCGTGGAAAACACGCATCGTCGCCATCGGGGTGCAGCTTTGCGGCCCGCGGACCATCCGATTCTTTGCCAGTGTCGCAGACTGAAGCCTCGCAGATCAGAACGCTGAGACAGCGGCGTACGCTACAGACCAGCATCGAAACAGCCTTCTCGCTGTTGGCATGAACAGGTTTTTTATGGATTCTAGGGGGTTTTGCTATTGCTTGTATGGTGAGTGGTGGGGGGGGGCCTGATGCTTGTGCTGAGGTAGGTGGGGGAGGGGGAGAAGAGGGGGAGGGAGAGAGGACTGGGGAGAGGGGGAGGGGGAGGGGGAGGGGGAGAGGACTGGGGAGAGGGGGAGGGGAGAGGAGGGGGAGGGGAGAGGACTGGGGAGAGGGGGAGGGGAGAGGAGAGGAGAGGGGAGAGGGAGGGGAGGGGGAGAGAAGGAGAGAGGACGGGGAGAGGAGGGGGAGGGGAAGGGGAGGGGAGGGGAGGAGGGGGAGAGGACTGGGGAGAGGGGGAGGGGGGAGGGGAGAGGACTGGGGAGAGGGGGAGGGGAGGGGAGAGGAGGGGGACGGGGAGAGGACTGGGAGGGGGAGGGGGAAGGGAGAGGAGGGGGAGAGGAGGGGAGGGGAGAGGAGGGGGAGGGGGAGGGGAGAAGAGAGGAGAGGGGAGAGGGAGGGGAGGGGGAGAGAAGGAGAGAGGAGGGGAGAGGAGGGGGGAGGGGAGGGGGAGAGAAGGAGAGAGGAGGGGGAGAGGAGGGGGAGGGAAGGGGAGAGGAGAGGGGAGGGGGAGGGGGAGGGGGAGGGGAGAGGACTGGGGAGAGGGGGAGGGGAGGGGAGAGGGGGGGAGGGGAGAGGAGGGGGAGGGGAGAGGACTGGGGGGAGGGGAGGGGGAGGGGAGAGGAGGGGAGGGGGAGGGGAGAGGAGAGGGGAGAGGGAGGGGAGGGGAGAGAAAGAGAGAGGAGGGGGAGGGGAGGGTTGATGCTTTACTGCTGCTTGTGCATGGGGGGGGTTCGGGTTCTAATTCTTTTTGTCATTTATTCTTTGGGGTTCTCTTCTGTTTCGTGGATGTCTGCGAAAAGTAAGAGTTTCACTTTGTATATTATATACATTCTCTGATATTAAATTGAACCATTTAACCATCAAACTATTGATAGGCATTTTATCCATTTCTGTACTTTAACCTCTAACATTAGGCTTTTCCTTTGTTCTTTGTTGAATGTTGTTCTATGCTGCATGTCGCACCCTGACCAAAACACCACAGTAAATTCCTAATACATGTATATGGCGAATGGAGTTAATCCTTGATTCTTCTCCCCAGCGTCACACAGGGAGTGAGTGTCTTGTCTGGAACAGCCAATCACCAAAATACACTTGGGAGAATATTTTCCAGATTCCGAAAACTTGGCTACCTCTGACAAGAGTTTGGCAGAGTTGCCAAAACATTAGCATTGGGCCACCTGTGGTTAAGTGGAAACCCCAGATGTTACCCAACCACACTCTGAATTTGCAAATCAAAACCAGAGCAGATTAGTTCCAGAACCACCAGATCCACACAGCATGTGCACTCCAACCTGACCAAGGGCACAATTTAAACCAGAACTTTGACAGGCTTCCTTCAGAGAACAAAGTCCTTGCAAATAATCTCAGTAGCCACTTTATTAGGTACAGCTATACACCTGCTCATTAACACGAATGTTTAATCAGCCAATCATGTGTCAGCAACTCAATGCAGAAAAGCATCAAGAAATTCTGTTGTTGTTCAGACCAAACATCAGAATGGGGAAGAAATGTGTTCTAAGTGACTTTGACCGTAGAATGATTGTTGTTGCTAGACGGAGTGGTAAAATATCTCAGAAACTGCTGATCTTCTGGGGTTTTCACGCTTAACAGTCTCTAGAGTTTACAGAAAGTGGTGTGAAAAACAAAAAAAAACATAGAGTGTGCGGCAGTTGTGTGGACAAAAAATGCCTTGTTAATGAGAGAGGTCAGAGGAGAATGGCCAGACTGGTTCAAGCTGACAGGAAGGTGACAGTAACTCAAGTAATCACGAGTTACAACGGTGGTGTGCAGAAGAGCATCTCTGAATGTACAACACGTCGAACCCTGAAACGGATGGGCCACAGCAGCAGACCACGAACATACATTAGATGGCCACTGAGTGTGTCACAGGACTACTCACAGCCTATGAAATACTTCTTGTGAGAGAATTCAATGGGTAACCCACTCACAGGGGTTATGAGGCAGTCAGAGAGTCTGCCCTTGGGATGAGATACCAAACCGTGCTAGCTCTGGTGGAGGCACAATTCTCCCACAGTCAAAGAGCCCGAGAGCACTACAGCACAGAAAAATACCCTGCGGCCCATCTAATCCATGCTGAAATGTTATCCTGCCTGGTCCCATCAACCCACACCTGGACCATAGCCCTCTCATCCATGTACCTGTCCAAACTTCTCTTAAATGTGCAATCAAACCCACAGCCACCACTTCCACTGGCAGCTTGTCATGAAATTTGTTGTTTTGCAGCAGCAGTACAGTGCAATACATTAAATAATAAGAAATATTTTAAAAAGTGCAAAAAATACAGCCAAATAGTGAGATAATATTCATGGGTTCATGGGCCATTCAGAAGGGGAAGAAGCTGCTCCTGAAACACTGAGTGTGTGTCTTTCAGACTTGTGTACCTCCTCCCTGATGGTAGCAGTGAGAAGAGAGACTGTCCTGTTTGGCCCCTTGAGGTTATCTGGTCAGTTAAACTGCGAAGATACTTGTATTTACCTGACCTGGTTCTGCAGCCCTTAAATATACATGCCCTGGTCTGGAACTGGACTCTCTCACGGTGGTGTCTGAAAAGAGGATGCTGGCCAAGTTGCATGCCATCTTGGTCAATGTCTCCCATCCACTACATAATGTACTGGTTGGGCACAGGAGTACATTCAGCCAGAGACACATTCCACCGAGATGCAGCACTGAGCATCATAGGAAGTCATTCCTGCCTGTGGCCATCAAACTTAACAACTCCTCCCTTGGAGGGTCAGAGCCCCTGAGCCAATAGGCTGGTCCTGGACTTATTTCATAATTTACTGGCATAATTTACGTATTACTATTTAACTATTTATGGTTCTATTACTATTTATTATTTATGGTGCAACTGTAACGAAAACCAATTTCCCCCCGGGATCAATGAAGTATGACTATGACTATGACTATGACTATGAATTCACTCAGAATTAGAAACAAGAGAAAATCTGCAGATGCTGGAAATCCAAGCAACACACACAAAATGCTGGAGGAACTCAGCAGGCCGGACAACATCTATGGAAAAAAAAGTGCCATCGACGTTTCGCGCCCAAACCCTTTGGCGGGACTGGAGAAAAAACGCTGAGGAGTAGGTTTGGAAGGTGATTGGGGGGGGGGGGGGAGAGAGAAACGCCAGGCGATAGGTGAAACTTGGAGGGGGAGGGATGAAGCAAAGAGCTGGGAATTAGATTGATGAAAAAGACAGAAGGCCATGGAAGAAAGAAAAAGGGGGGAGGGGAGGAGGAGCACCAGAGGGTGGCAAGGAGACAATATGAGAAAGGAACAAGTGAATGGGAAATGGTGAAGGGGTTTGGGGGGGAAGGGGAGGCATTACTGGAAGTTTGAGGAAGCGATGTCCATACCATCATGCCATTGGGTTGGAGGCTACCCAAACGGAATATAAGGTGAAGTTGCTGCACCCTAAGCGTGGACTTATCCTGACAGTGGAGGATATTGGAATGGGAATGGGAAGTGGAATTAAAATGGGTAGCCTCTGGGAGATCCCGTTTGCTCTAGCAGTTATGAGGGGTGATTGATAAGTTCGTGGCCAAAGGTAGAAGGAGTCAATTTTAGAAAACCTAGCACATTTAATTTTCAACATAGACCCCTCCTACATTTACACACATAGTCCAGCGGTCGTGGAGCATACCGATCTTGGACCTCCAGAAAGTGTCCACAGCAAGGGTGATTGATAAGTTCGTGGCCTAAGGTAGATACAGCTCTCGTTACATGCACATGCAGGTCAACTCTTCAACTGATTATGCAGAAAGTTTGAAGTTAACAACTCATCGGGGTGATTGATAAGTTCGTGGCATAAGGTAGAAGAAGATGAGTTATTAACTTCAAACTTTCTGCATAGTCAGTCAAAGAGTTAACCTGCATGTGCATGTAACGAGAGCCGAATAACTCACCTCCTTCTACCTTAGGCCACAAACTTATCAATCACCCCTGCTGTGGACCACTTTCTGGAGGTCCAAGATCGGTATGCTCCACGACCGCTGGACTAAGTGTGTAAGTGTAGGAGGGGACTATGTTGAAAAATAAATGTGCTAGGTTTTCTAAAATTGACTCCTCCTACCTTAAGCCACGAACTTATCAATCACCCCTCGTAGACCAGTGAAGAGGAATCCCAAGCTACATCGGGTTTCACGGATATACAGGCCACACCAGGAGCACCAGACGGATAGGTGCCAGGAGGGAGATCGGGGTTATCAGAATCAGCTTTAATATCACTGTCACATGTCGTAAAATTTGTTATTATATAATAACTAAAAGACTATCTGCAGCTTCTTCTGATCCTGTGCAGTGACCCTTCCATACCAGACAGTGATGTAGCCAGTTAGAATGCTCTCTGCGGTACATCTGTAAAAATTTGCAAGAGACTTTAGTGACATACTAAATCACCTCAAACTTCTAATGAAATATAGCTGCTGTTGTGCCTTCTTTGAAATTGCATCGATAAGTTGGGGCCAGGATAGGTCCTCAGAGATGTACGTTCCCTTCCGCTCACATCCATACTGGCCAAATAACTACTATAAAGAGATCTAAAGACCACTTTGCTTTGGCAGTTCACGTGACATTTGCCCAGGGGCTTCTTAATGCGAGTCTTTGCCTCCCCTCCACTACATCCTCAACAAGCCTCCTGGGAAGGGGATAGAAAATGTGCCTTTGATCACCTCTTAATCTCCTACCTTTCACCTTAAACCTCTGTCCTCATCTTGGACTCACCCATCAAGGGAAAAGGATACTTTCACTATTCTTCTCCCTTGTAGTTTTATGTTGATCTGTGAGGTCATCTCCACTTGAGGAGTTTAGAAAATTCCCTCCAATCACCTCTAAACCTCCTACCTACCTCTCACCTCAAACTTCTGGCCTCGTCTTGGGCACACGGGAATAAAAAAGATTTTGGCTATACATCTCCCTCGTAGTTTCATCTTTCCGTGAGGTCATCTCTCGGCCTCCTCCACTGTACGGAAGACAAACCCATCCAGAGCAACATACCAAATGCTGAGGGAACTCAACATCTATAAAGAACCAGAAACAATTGATGTTTCAGGCCGAGGCCCTTCGCCAGGGCGGGAAATGAAGGGGGAGGAAGCCAGATTAAGAAGGTGGGAGGTTGGGGTAGGTTAGGAGTGCAAACTGGCTGGTGATAGGTGAGGGTGAATGGGAGGAAGTGAGAAGCTGGGAGGTGATAGGTGGAAAAGGTAAAGGGCCAAAGAAGAAGAATCTGATTGGAGGGGACAGTGGACCATGGGAGAAAGGGAAGGGGGAGGGGAACCAGATGTCAGGGACAAGAGGAGGGGAACCAGATGTGATGGGAAGGTGAGCAGAAGGGAGAGAAGAGGTGAGAGGTAAACCAGAATGAGGAATGGTGAAAGAGAGAAGGGGAAGAGGGGAGAAATTACTGGACGTTAGAGGAATTGATGTTCATACTGGGAGAGAATGGGTTGGCAATGCTAATTCTCCCGCTAACCTTGTCCCTTTGCCTGGTTAGTCTCTCCTCCCCATTCTGTCCCTGGTCTAGCTTCCCCAGTAGTTCACACCCTTCGCCCTCCCGTCCTGTGGTTCTTAAGAGTTCACCATTTACACACTCCAACAGTAAAACAATCGCTAGCTTGGCTAATCAAAACAATCCCTCCAGTTACTGTGTTCTACGAGCTTATAACCCATAAAAATAAGGATTCTAGACACAGGCTTTCCAAACAGTTTCACTCACACCGTCACATCGGTTTGTAGGCAGCAAATGACCTGAGGGACAGTTGGGAGCGTCCGAGGATGATGCCTGGGTTAGTGGGAGCAGGAACACTACACCCAACAGAGGCAACACCACGGACAGGCATTATTCTTCTATATTCACCTGACATGTGGACACTGATCTATAGGTTTAACTGAGGTACTTGTTGTGGAATAAGATTGTAGGATGTTCGAATTCCTGTTTAAAATTTTCCATTTCTGTGTCTGAAATAATTATTATGGTCTGGTCATGTGATTATGCCACCACGCGCCCCCCCCCCCCGCCCGACCGACAGTGGAATTTCCTGGTCCTTCTAGGTCAGGCGGAGGCAGATTTAAATGCTCACTCTGGCTTTGCTAGGGAGTTATAGAGGTTGGATTTGACAGTGGGTGAATAGTTATTATTGGAAAGTTAAGGACAAAGTGAGAAAGCAGGTTTGTACATAAATGTTTACTTGTAATTTTTTTTTCTTCACATCTTTTGGGCAGCTTTTGAACTTTTTCCTCCTGGCACTAAATAAAACCCCTTTGCACTAACGTGTTTTTCCCAACTGGTGACCTTTGTCGGGCACGCTTACCCACACCTGATAGCAAAGTGTGACACAGACCACTCCACACTTTCATTATTCCCATAACAGAGAAACATTGTATCATTTCTTAATGCATGCATTACTAAATGACAATAAAAGAGGACTGTGTGTCCTCATAATCTAATCTAATACTCTAATCCAGGCACCCTGGTGGATCTCCTCTGCATGCAGAGATCCAAAGGGTAAACAGGTGACAGTAAACGGGAATCCATCCCTCTCCCCTAATCCCTCTAAGTTGCCATGTAAATTGATAGGGTGGTTAAGAATTAGTTGGGAAATTGGATTCAGGAGCCGCAAGGTATTATTGCAGCTCTATAAAACTCTAGACCACACTGTGTTCAGTTCTGGTCACTATAGGACGGATGTGGAAACTTTAAAGAGGATCCAGAAGAGATTTACCAGGATGCTGCCCGGACTGAAAAGCCTGTCTTATGAGGAAAAGTTGAGTGAGCTAGGGCTTTTCTCTTTGGGGCAAAGGAGGACAAGAGGTGACTTGATAGAGGTGTATAAGATGATAAAGTTTAAAGTAAATTTATTATCAAAGTACGTAACATATATATTCACCATATTGTGCGGAGAGTCAGACATTTTCCAATGGTGGAAATCACTAATACAAAGGGGCATAACTTTAAGGTGTTTGGAGGAGAGTTTAGGAGGGATGTCAGAACTAGGGGGTTTTTTTAAGCACAGAATATGCTGCCAGAGATCGTGGCAGATACATTAGGGACATTTAAGAAACTCTTAGATAGGCACATGGATGATAGAAAAATGGTGGGCTGTGCGGGAGGAAAGGGTTAGATTGACCTTACAGTAGGGTCAACATCATTGACCGAAAATTCAAGATTGTTTATTGTTTATTGCAGGCGGTGAAAAAGGCGAATGGTATGCTGGCATTTATAGCGAGAGGATTTGAGTACAGGAGCAGGGAGGTACTACTGCAGTTGTACAAGGCCTTGGTGAGACCACACCTGGAGTATTGTGTGCAGTTTTGGTCCCCTAATCTGAGGAAAGACATCCTTGACATAGAGGGAGTACAAAGAAGGTTCACCAGATTGATTCCTGGGATGGCAGGACTTTCATATGAAGAAAGACTGGATGAACTGGGCTTGTACTCGTTGGAATTTAGAAGATTGAGGGAGGATCTGATTGAAACGTATAAAATCCTAAAGGGATTGGACAGGCTAGATGCAGGAAGATTGTTCCCGATGTTGGGGAAGTCCAGAACGAGGGGTCACAGTTTGAGGATAAAGGGGAAGCCTTTTACCACCAAGATGAGGAAAAACTTCTTCACGCAGAGAGTGGTGAATCTGTGGAATTCTCTGCCACAGGAAACAGTTGAGGCCAGTTCATTGGCTATATTTAAGAGGGAGTTAGATATGACCCTTGTGGCTAAAGGGATCAGGGGGTATGGAGAGAAGGCAGGTACAGGGTTCTGAGTTGCATGATCAGCCATGATCGTACTGAATGGTGGTGCAGGCTCGAGGGGCCGAATGGCCTACTCCTGCACCTATTTTCTATGTTTCTATGTTTCAATACACAAGTTTAAAGGAAAATCAAATGACTGTTATTCCAAATCTGATGTAACATAAAAAAGCAGTAAAAAAACACAATAAATATAATTTAAAAGGGATTCTATAAAACACCATGTACAAATAACTGTTGAGTATGTTCATATACAGTGGCATGCAAAGGTTTGGGTGCCCCTGGTCAAAATTTCTGTTACTGTGAATAGATAAGTGAGTAAAAATGACCAGATTTCCAAAAGGTATAAAGTTAAAAATGACACATTTCTTTAATATTTTAAGCAAGATTACTTTTTTATTTCCATCTTTCACAGTTTCAAAATAACAAAAAAGGAAAAGGGCCTGAAGCAAAAGTTTGGGCACCCTGCTTGGTCAGTACTTAGTAACACCCTCTTTGGCAAGTATCACAGCTCGTAAATGTTTTCTGTAGCCAGCAAAGAGTCTTTCAGTTCTTGTTTGGGGGATTTTCACCCATTCTTCCTTGCAAAAGGCTTCTAGTTCTGTGAGATTCTTGGGCTGTCTTGCATGCACTGCTCTTTTGAGGTCTATCCACAGATTCTCGATGATGTTTAGGTCAGGGGACTGTGAGGGCCATGGCAAAACCTCCAGCTTGCGCCTCTTGAGGTGGTCCATTGTGGATTTTGAGGTGTGTTTAGGATCATTATCCTGTTGTAGAAGCCATCCTCTTTTCATCTTCAGCTTTTTTTTACAGACTGTGTGACGTTTGCTTCCAGAATTTGCTGGTATTTAATTGAATTCATTCTTCCCTCTACCAGTGAAATGTTCCCCATGCCACTGGCTGCAACACAAGCCCAAAGCATGATCGATCCACCCCCATGCTTAACAGTTGGAGAGGTGCTCCTCTCATGAAATTCTGCACCCTTTTTTCTCCAAACATACGTTTGTTCATTGCGGCCAAAAAGTTCTATTTTAACTTCATCATTCCACTGGACTTGTTTCCAAAATGCATCAGGCTTGTTTAGATGTTCCTTTGCAAACTTCTGATGCTGAATTTTGTGGTGATGACGCAGGAAAGGTTTTCTTCTGATGACTCTTCCATGAAGGTCATATTTGTGCAGGTGTCGCTGCACAGTAGAACAGTGCACCACCACTCCAAAGTCTGCTAAATCTTCCTGAGGGTCTTTTGCAGTCAAACAGGGGTTATGATTTGCCTTTCTAGCAAATCCTACAAGCAGTTCTCTCGAAAAGTTTCCTTGGTCTCCCAGACCTCAACTTGACCTCCACCGTTCCTGTTAACTGCCATTTCTTAATTACATTACAAACTGAGGAAACGGCTACCTGAAAATGCTTTGCTATCTTCTTATAGCCTTCTCCTGGGCATCACTTATTTTAATTTTCAGAGTGCTAGGCAGCTACTTAGAGGAGTCCATGGCTGCTGATTGTTGGGACAAGGTTTGAGGAGTCAGGGTATTTCTAAAGCTTTAAAATTTGCATCACCTGGCCTTTCCTAACGATGACTGTGAACAAGCCATAGCCCTAACAAGCTAATTAAGGTCTGAGACCTTGGTAAAAGTTATCTGAGAGCTCAAATCTCTTGGGGTTCCCAAACTTTTGCATGGTGCTCCTTTCCTTTTTTCCACTCTAAAATTGTACAAAACAAAAATAATACACCAATCTTGCTTAAAATGTTGAAAAGAATGTTTCATCTTTAACTTTATGACTTTTAGAGATTAGTTGATCTTCTACTCACTTAACTATTTCACAGTAACAGAAATTTTGACCAGGGGTGCCCAAACTTTTGCATGCCACTGTGTACATAAAACTTGCTTATACACATACATAGCTTAAATACTCTAGTAGGGTCAATACAGTGCTGTAATGTGCTATGTTCAATGTTCTATGTTCCTTGGACCATCTGGGATCCGACCGTGAACCATGTTTAACTCAGACTCACATCTGACAATTTGCCAATTGAAGCAATTTACATAAAAAAACACTTTACAGCTGCTTTCATGTCCCTTTGAGAATTCCTCAAAGCTCTCTTGCTGCCAACAAGATACCTTTGAAGTGTGATAGAGGGGAGATGGAGCCAATTTGCGCACAGCAAGCTCCCACATGAGGCGAGGCGGTAAAGATCCTGATGGTGCAGTGACAATTATCAGCCCTGGATCACCAGAGTAAACTCCTCTGCCATGGTTTATGACTGTGACCAGGGGGTCTTTCTCAGTCCATCACGGGTAAAGCCCTACCTGCCTCTGAGCACATCTACATGGAGCCCTGTTGTGAGAGAGCAGCATCCATCATCAAAGATCCCCACCATTCAAGCCACGTTCTCTTCTCACAGCTGACATCAGGAAGGAGGTACAGGAGCCTCAGGACCCACACCACCAGGGTCGGGACCAGTTATTACCTCTTAAACCATCGGGCTCCTGAACCAGAGGAGGTAACTTCACTCACCCATCACTGAACTGTTCCCACTAACAATGCACTAACTTTCAATGACTCTTCATCTGTGTACTCGATGTCTATTACTTATTTATTGTTACTATTTTCTTTTCTTCTCGTTTTGTATTTGCACAGTAGGTTGTTGAGTGCAGTCCTTCATTGATTTTATACTTCATGAATTTATTGTAAATGCCTGCAAAAAGGTGAATCTCAGGGTTGTATACGGTGACATATGCAGACTTTGACAATAAACTTACTTTGAACCTTGAATTTAAGGGAGTGGAAGGAGCCTCATCTGAATGACAAGACCCCAAGAGCTCAGCAGTCCCTCAGTATGGGTAATTGGTTTTATTACTGTCACACGGACAAAGATGCAATGAAATTCCAGACATATGTACATATAGACGTGTACCTCAAGGTAGTACAGAACACTGAATCGAGTGTCACAGTTACAGAGAGAGTGCAATGTAGGCAGACAAGTCGAGTGCAAGGACCATAATGAGGGAGATTGGGAGATCATAAATTCATGATAAATATCCTCCCTATCTGTGACATTTACCGGGGATGTTGTAGACGAAGGGCCCAAGCATTGTTAGAGATCCCTACTACCCATCCCACAATAAGACCATAAGACATAGGAGCAGAATTGGGCCATTTGGCCCATCGGGTATGCTCTGCCATTTCATCATGGCTGATCCATTTTCCCTCTCAGCCCCAATCTTCTGCCTTCTGCCCATTTCCTTTCATAGCCTGGCCAATCAAGAGTCTATCAACCTCCACATTAAATGTATCCAATGACTTGGCCCCCATGGCCGTCTGTGGCAACAAATTCCACAGATTCACCACGCTCTACCTAAAGAAGTTCTTCCTCATCTCCGTTCTCTTTGACCCACTACCATGCAAGATATTAAGATATTCCCTATTTGTGACATTTACCAGGAGCGTTGTATAGGAAGGGTGCAGAAACATCGTTGGGGGTCCCTATCACCCATCCCACAATCTCTTTGACCCACTACCATCAGGAGGGAGGTACAGGAACATCAGGACTGGGACTGCCAGACTTGGTAACAGCTTCTTCCCTCAGGCTGTGAGACTAATGAATACCCTACCACCACTAATGTCCCATCACTAGGACAGTGAGCTGTTTACCTGTGCTACTCAATTCACATGCATTTTCAATTATATTTTATTAACTTATTCATGGTAATATTTTGGCTTATGTGCTCTGTGTGATATATATTTTGTCAGTGCACCGTGGCCCAGAGGAATATTTTGGTTGTACAGTCAGATGAGAATAAAGTTGAACTTGAATTTGAGATGCAAGGACATGCATATAGAAAAGTGTCAGTAACATCATGGAGGTTTGTAGTCTGTTTGTCCCATTCCCACCAGGGAGGAGGCTACATAACCTCCACACCATGACCACTGTTCTTGAGTCTGGTGGTCCTGGCATGGATGTTTGTAGCCTCCTCCCTGTTGGGTGTAGGGAAAACAGTCCATGAGTAGGGTGAGTGGGATCCTTCATGATGTTACTGGCCCTTTTCTGCCACCTTTCTCTACATATGTCCTTGAAGACGGGTGGCCGGTGCCAGTAATGTGTTGGGCAGTTTTGACTACTCGTAGTAGAACCTTCCATTTCCCAATAAAGAAGATGCTATTCCACAGCTCTCATCCCGATGTAAAACCAACAAAAAACCTATCCAGTAATATCACCCCACCTCCCCAAGGTAAAGATATTTCCTGAAGACAGAATTATTGCATGCAACCATTCATCTCAAAAAAAACCCTTTAAGGCCACATTCCATCACAAGCCGAGTGTGAACAGTATGGGTTCGAGAGAAAGGAGAGGGGATTAGGGGGTCCAAGGGAATGAATCTGGTCCTTGCTCAACAACAGTTATTTTCCCCAAGAAGTAAGGCTGATCAATACCTCCACCTACAGTGGTGTTAGAAAGTTTGTGAACTGTAGAATTCTCTCTATTTCTGCATAAGTATTACCTAAAATGTGATCAGATCTTCACGCACGTACTAAAACTAGATAAAGAGAACCTAATTAAATAAGTAACACAAAAACATTCTACTTGTTGATTTATTTATTGACAAAATTATTCAATATTACGTGTATTTCTTGGAAAATGTATGTGAACCTTTGCTTTCAGTAACTGATGTGACCTCTTTATACAGCAATAACTTCAACCAAACATTTCCGTTAACAGTTGATCAGTCCTGCACATCGGCTTGGAGGAATTTTAGGCCATTTCTCCTTACAAAACTGTTTCAACTTGGTGGGCTTCCTTGCATGAACTGCTTACTGCAGGTCCTTCCCTAACATTTCTATAGGATTAAGGTCAGGACCTTGACTCAACCATTCCAAAAAAATTGTCTTCTTTTTAAACCTTTCTGTTGTTGATTTACTCTTATGTTTTGGATCATTGTCTTGTTGTAGTACCGAACTTCTACTAAGCTTCAAATGACGGAACACTACCCTGACATTCTCCTGTAAAGTGTCTTGATAAAATTTTGAATTGATTTTCCCTTAACAATTGCAAGCTGTCCAGGCCCTGAGGCAGCAAAGCAGCCCAAGCCGTGATGCTCCTTCCACCATGATGTACAGTTGGGATGAGGTTTTGGTGTTGCTGTGCAGTGCTCTTTTCCCCTCCAAACATAGTGGTGTGCATTTCTGGCAAAAAGTTCAACTTTTGTCTCATCTGTCCACAGAGCATTGTCCCAGAAGCATTGTTGAACATCCAGGTGGTCTTTTGCAAACTTGAGACGTGCAGCAATATTTTTTTGGAGAGCAGAGGTTTCCTCCGTGGTGTCCTTCCATGAACACCATTCCTGTTCAGTGTTTTTCTTCTAGTGGACACATGAACAGAGACTTTAGCAAGTACTGGAGAATTCTGCAGGTCTTTTGCTGTTACCTTTGGGCTCTTTTTCACCTCCTTCAACATTGCACATTGTACTCTTGGTGTGATCTTTGCAGGACGCCCACTCCAAGGGAGAAGTTTCCTCCATTGTGGACAACTTCTCTTCCTGCGGACTTGGTGAACCCTCAGGTCTTTAGAAATGCTTTTGTAACTTTTTCCAGCTTCATGCATCTCTGCAATTCTTCTTCTAAGGTCCTCTGAAAGTTGTTTCGATTGAGGCATGGTGCACATCAATAGACTCTGTGAGTAACCTGACTTTGTGTGTCTTTTTTATTGGGCAGGGCACCTCTCCAACCCACACCTCCAATCTCATCTCATTGATTGGAATGCCTGACTCTGAATAGCTTTTGTAGAAGGCATTACCCCAGAGGTTCACATACCTTTTCCAGCAAATACATGTCACATTGGATAATCATTCTCAATAAATAATGAACAGGTATAATGTATTTGTGTTCTTTATTTAATTGAGTTCGCTCTATCTAGTTTTAGGACTAACATGAAGATCTGATCATATTTTAGGTCACATTTATGTAGAAATAGAGAAAATTGTACAGGATTCACAAACTTTCTAGCATTACTATACTACTTCCACCACTACTTTGTTATTCCCTGTCAGTCACCTTATACACAGCGTAGAGTCACCTTAAGGACATAGAATCAATCTATGTGTATAAACAATCTTATATTTATTGTGTTTTTATAATTATTATCTTCTTTTTCTTTTGTATGTATGTGCTGCCTCGGATCTGGAGTAACGATTATTTCATTCTCTTGTGTACACTCGTGTACTGGAAATGACATTAAACAATCTTGAATCTTGAATCTTGCTCAATGGTCTGATCAAAGGGGAAAAGCAGGGAGATTAATGCAAGTAAAAAAAAATAAAATTTAAAGCGAAGCAATTTGGTACACACGATAAATAAACAAATCTTGAAATCTCTCCAGTCAATCAGCAATCCGACTCGGTGTCAAAGTCAACTTTGCAGAAACCCACACAACACACATAAAATGCTGGAGGAACTCAGCAGGCCAGGCAGCACCTATGGAAAAAAGTACAGCCGATGTTCTGGGCCAAGAAACCCACACAGTTTTCATTCTTTTAAAAACGTCATGATGGGAGATGGGAACAGGAGAGAGAAAGGGGAAAAATGTAGACTCCATCTCACATCATGCGCCAATAAGTTTTAATAGGCAGATTTTAATAGGTCTTCAATACATTTCTCTTAACTTCTGGTATTTTCTCCCCCTCCCTCCTCTCTTTTTCCATTCCCCTTTCTGGCTCTCCTCTCACTCCTTCCCTTCCCCTCACCTACCCATCGTCTCCCACACGATCCCCTCTTCCTTCCTTTCTTTTCCAAAGTGTAGTCTCCTGTCAGCTTCCTTCTTCTTCTTCAGCCTTTGTTTCTTCCACCTATCACCTCCCAACTTCTCACTTCATCCCCTCTCCCCACCCACCTGGTCACCTATCACCTCCCAGCTTCTCACTTCATCCCTCTCCCCACCCACCTGCTCACCTATCACCTGCCAGCTTCTCACTTCATCCTCTCTCCCTAGCCACCTGGTCTCACCTATCACCTACCAACTTCTCACTTCATCCCCTCCCCCCACCCACCTGCTCACCTATCACCTCCCAGCTTCTCACTTCATCCCCTCTGCCCACCCACCTGGTCTCACCTATCACCTCCCAGCTTCTCACTTCATCCCCTCTCCCCACCCACCTGGTCTCACCTATCACCTCCCAGCTTCTCACTTCATCCCCTCTCCTCACCCACGTGGTCTCACCTATCACCTCCCAGCTTCTCACTTCATCCCCTCTCCTCACCCACGTGGTCTCACCTATCACCTCCCAGCTTCTCACTTCATCCTCTCTCCCTAGCCACCTGGTCTCACCTATCACCTGCCAGTTTCTCACTTCATCCCCTCTCCCCACCCACCTGCTCACCTATCACCTCCCAGCTTCTCACTTCATCCCCTCTGCCCACCCACCTGCTCACCCATCACCTGCCAGTTTCTCACTTCATCCTCTCTCCCTAGCCACCTGGTCTCACCTATCACCTCCCAGCTTCTCACTTCGTCCCCTCTCCTCACCCACCTGGTCACCTATCACCTCCCAGCTTCTCACTTCATCCCCTCTCCTCACCCACCTGGTCTCACCTATCACCTCCCAGCTTCTCACTTCATCCCCTCTCCTCACCCACCTGGGCACCCATCACCTCCCAACTTCTCACTTCATCCCCTCTCCTCACCCACCTGGTCACTCATCACCTCCCAACTTCTCACTTCATCCCCTCTCTCCACCCACCTGCTCACCTATCACCTCTCAGCTTCTCACTTCATCCCCTCTCCCCACCCACCTGCTCACCTATCACCTGCCAGTTTCTCACTTCATCCCCTCTCCCCACCCACCTGCTCACCTATCACCTCCCAGCTTCTCACTTCATCCCCTCTGCCCACCCACCTGCTCACCCATCACCTGCCAGTTTCTCACTTCATCCCCTCTCCCCACCCACCTGGTCACCTATCACCTCCCAGCTTCTCACTTCATCCTCTCTCCCTAGCCACCTGGTCTCACCTATCACCTGCCAGTTTCTCACTTCATCCCCTCTGCCCACCCACCTGGTCTCACCTATCACCTGCCAGCTTCTCACTTCATCCTCTCTCCCTAACCACCTGGTCTCACCTATCACCTCCCAGCTTCTCACTTCGTCCCCTCTCCTCACCCACCTGGTCACCTATCACCTCCCAGCTTCTCACTTCATCCCCTCTCCTCACCCACCTGGTCTCACCTATCACCTCCCAGCTTCTCACTTCATCCCCTCTCCTCACCCACCTGGGCACCCATCACCTCCCAACTTCTCACTTCATCCCCTCTCCTCACCCACCTGGTCACTCATCACCTCCCAACTTCTCACTTCATCCCCTCTCTCCACCCACCTGCTCACCTATCACCTCTCAGCTTCTCACTTCATCCCCTCTCCCCACCCACCTGCTCACCTATCACCTGCCAGTTTCTCACTTCATCCCCTCTCCCCACCCACCTGCTCACCTATCACCTGCCAGCTTACAGTCCTCCCCCCTCTCCCCACCTTCCCCCTTCCTTTCGAGTCCTGATGAAGTGTCTCGGCCCCAAAGGTCGACCGTTTACTCCCCTCTATAGATGCTGCCTGGCCTGCTGAGTTCCTCCAGCGTTCTGCATGTGTTGCTATATGTGTTCTATATTGACAGCATCTGTAGAATCCCTTGTGTTTATAATATCTAACTTTGGCCCGTTGACCAGGCTGCTTAATCGTGATTGCAACAGAGCAGTTGACAGAAGACTGAGGCCCAGTAATGATCAATACTCACTCCCATGACAATATGATGTGTCAAGGGAGAAAAAATGTCCATTACACAACTGGGCTGAAGAAGATCAGCGATCTCCGATAAGGCGGCTGCGCTGGAGGGGATGGGATGGGAGAGGAGGGGCCTCTACTAGAATATAAGGGAACTTCACTATATTAACCTCCTAACCAACACCACAGTCAGAATATCTAAGAGCTGACAACCTGAGGGAATTTCACCCATGTTGGCCTTCTAACACCCCAGTCGGAATACAGCACAGGACGGGGTGTGGGCAGGGATGGCAGAGAACGGTTCGGATTATCTGTCCAGTTGATAATATTTCAACAATCGACAGATTTCTTGATGTCTGTCACTGTAATCAGAGACAAAATGGGAGAGAGAGAGAGAGAGAGAGAGAGAGAGAGAATGGCAAAGAGAAAGTGTAAGACAGAGACAAAGTAAGAGAAAGAGATACAAAGTGGGGGAGAGAGAGAGTAGGAGAAAGAGATAAAGTGGGAGGAGGAGAGAGAGACACAAGATTGGAAGAGAGAGGCAGTGGGGAAGTTAGAGAAAGACACTGAGTGAGAGAAACAAAGCGAGCGAGAGAGAGAAAGACGTGAGAGAGACAGAAGCATAATGAGAGAGAGAAAAAACATACTGAGAGAGAGAGAAAGACACAATGAGAGAGAGAAACAGGAGAAGGAGATATAAAGTAAGAGCCAGGCAGATCCGGAATACAAAGTGGGAGAGAGCGACATGCAGAAGTGGAAACGTGAGAGCGGGTGAGTGCGTCAGTCCATCGGTGTCAGAAACACAGTACAAACATTTATATATTTTCTCAAAATCAATCCCCACGTAGTTCTCAACACGACTCGCCTCCTTTTCTCCCCCAGTAAACATGAGGGGAAGGTCGAAGAAAACAGCTTCATAGATCAGACCCTGTTTTCGAGCGGCCTTTCATTTGAGAATCCCACGTTTCGCTCCTCGATTGTGTTTGTTCATCTTTCAACGGTGGCACCGAGCACAAATGCCAAACCTACACCTCACATCAAGAAACGAGGACGGGAACTTCATCAAAACTTTTTTTTTCTTCTTTTGAAACAAACGACCGCCGAGCTTCTCTCTCCCACAGCCCGGCAAATGCCGTCCTGCTTCTCAAAAAGTTCCGAACAGATATTTGCTTTAAGGTTCCGAAACAGATAACTTGTTTTAAAACTGCTTGCGGTGTTGCTGCCGCTGCATCACACAATATTGTTAAACCCTGTCAGAAATAACTGCCAGGAGATACTGCGATGCTGGAAAACCCCAGATCAAAATTAAAATACATTTAAATATATATATATATATGCACATCAAAGACACAAAGGCAGTGTACGAACATATAAGAGCGTAAAGTTCCTGCACAAGCGATCGATAACTGAAGGGAACAACTGTTTCAAACAATCTCTCTGAATTCAGCGCACAAAGACGACACAATACAAAGAAAGTGGTCAAACGAGCCTTAATACTTACAGTTTTGCCATTACAGAGATACATCAAGGAATTATTCCCAACCCCAGGTACTGGGTACGCACAGTACATGATTGCACAGTTTTGATAACGCCTCGAGTCAGAATTTAGTAATTCCCTCGGATAAAAGTGGACTGGGAGAAGAGATTAAGCAAAACACTGACTCGCCTTCCTCGGTCTAATTCCAAGTCTACAAGATCCCTTTTACCACATGGCCCTCGTCTAGAGCCACATGCTGATGAGGAGCGAGCCATTCCTCTCCCAGTTAAAGGGGAGGGCGTGTTATTTGGCAAAAGATCAAGGAATGAGATGGACTGAACCAGCGAGGGAGCTGTGAACTCCGCGGAGGCGATCAATTCTTAAAGGGAAACAAAAGTCAAGGAGGAATCTGTGTGTCATTCAGCACCCGAATGCAACTGGTGTTCTGGAGTGTTTTCGGGAGGGAGAGGAGCAGAGAGCGCGACACAGAGCACAGGATCGGAAAAATCTGCAGCGAGTTGTAAACTCTGCCGGCTCCATCATGGGAACTCGCCTCCCCAGCATCGGGGACACCTTCAAAAAGGCGATGCTTCGAGAAGCGACATCCGTCATTGAGGAACCCCCATCACCCAGGGCAAGTCCTCTTCTCATTGCCACCATCAGGGAGGAGGTACAGGAGCCTGAAGACACACAGTCAATGTCTCAGGAACAGCTTCTCCCCCTCCGCCGTCAGATTTCTGAATGGACACCTCCTCAGTATTTGCCCTCTCTTTTAGCGCTAGTTTTATTTAATATATATTTATTACTGTAATTTATAGTTTAGTATAATGCATTGCAATGTACTGCTGCCGCAAAACAACAAATTTTACAGCATTTGCGGGCAACGTTAAACTTGATTGTGCTTCTGACTGAAGAAGAGATTCTTCAGATGAGCCAGGTCACACACTCACACAAAACGCAGGAGCAACTCAGGAGGACAGGCGACGCCCCCGTGCTGCCGTTCTGCAGGAGCTCACAGCGGCTGCTTTCAGCGAGATGTGCAGTTGAACATAGCGGATTGAACGCCGCTCATATGCCCAAAGCAGGCAGCCCTAACTTCAAGCATTACCACGGCCAGAAAACCTCAGGGAAAATGGTTCTCCGAGCACCCCCCTCCCGGGGAATGTTTCACTTCCACGCCATCCAGAATTCAGGATGGCAATGGGAGTCTCAGGTCTCTCCTCCGGCATTACCACTCTCCCAACTACCCTGCCCTATTCATTTTGATTCCTATCCCCACTCCCGTTCCGACAGGTCAGTCCACGGCCTCCTCTTCTGCCACGATGAGGCCACTCTCAGGTTGGAGGAACAACCGCTCGTATTCTGTCCGGGTAGCCTCCAACCTGATGGCATGAACATCGATTTCTCCTTCTGGTAATTTATCGCCTCCCCTTTCCCCCTTCTTCCATTCCCCACGCTGATCTTTCACCTCTCCTCCTCACCTGCCTATCACCTCCCCCTGGTGCCCCTCCTCCTTCCCTTTCTCCTATGGTCCACTCTCCTCTCCTTCCTCTCCAGCCCTTTACCTTTCCCACTCACCTGGCTTCACCTATCACTTTTTCAGCCAGTTCCCCCCACCCCCGGGCCTTTTTATTCCGGTGTCTTTCCCCTTCCTTTCCAGTCTCAGCCCGAAACATGGACAATTTATTCATTTCTGCCTGACCTGTACAGTCCCTCCAGCATTCTGTGTGATAACGCTCTGGACTACCGGCGTCAGCAGAATCTCTTCTGTTTATATCCTGCCCTAAGCATTCCCTACCCTGGCCCTGGGACCTCAGGACCACACTGGCAGCAAGGTATATCCCCAGTCCAGATAGAACAGAGAGGGAGCTGAGTGTTTAAGGACATTCCCTCCAAAGGATAGTAGCAGCAGGTATCTCCAAGCCAGCGCTTCTTGATCATCAGGAGGGGTGAGGGTTGAAAGGTTACCAGTATAGGGGGAAAGAAGCATGGTAGTGTAGCAGTTCGTGCAACACTTTAAATCAAGATCGGGGTTCGATTCCCGCTGCTGTCTCTCTCACATGGGTTTCCTCCATATGCTGCGGTTTCCTCCCACGTCGCAAAGGATGTACGGGTTAGGGTTGGTACGTTGTGGGCACGTTATGTTGGCGCCGGAAGCCTGGCGACACTTGTGGGCTGCCCCCAGCACATACCTCGCCAACCTGATTGGATGCAAAATGAGGCATTTTGTTGTATGATTCAATGTGCATGTGGCAAACAAAGCTAATCTTCAGATTACAGCCACATTGGCCATTAATTTATTGAAGGGTAGAACAGACTCTCTACTCCTGAATTCAGGGTCCAAATCAGAATCAGGTTTATTATCACTGGCAAATGTCAAGACATTTAATGTTTTGGGGCAGCAGTACAGAGCAAAACAATAAAACAAACTACAGATTCCAATAATAACAACACACATCAAAGTTGCTGGTGAACGCAGCAGGCCAGGCAGCATCTGTAGGAAGAGGTATAGTCGACGTTTCAGGCCGAGACCCTTCATCAGGACTAACTGAAGGAAGAGTGAGTAAGGGATTTGAAAGTTGGAGGGGGAGGGGGAGATCCAAAATGATAGGAGAAGACAGGAGGGGAAGGGATAGAGCCAAGAGCCTCCTCCTAGAGATGCTGCCTGGCCTGCTGCGTTCACCAGCAACTTTGATGTGTGTTGCTTGAATTTCCAGCATCTGCAGAATTCCTGTAGATTGCAATAATATATGTGTTACAATAAGAATAGATAATAAAATAGTGCAAACAGCGAGCAAAATAGTGAGGTAGTAAACTCACTACTTGATCGTTTCAGAAATATGATAGCGAAGAGGAAGAAGCTGTTTCTAACACTCTAAGTGTGTGTCATCAAAGTTCAAAAATTTATTATCAAAGTGCATATATGTCACCATATACAACCCCGAGATTCATTGTCTTGCTGGTGTACTCAATAAATCCAGTAACTATAATAGAATCAATGAAAGGCGGTATCTACAGGGCACAGAACCAGTGTGCAAAAGACAGCAAACTTTGCAAATACAAAGAGAAAGAAAAAAATAATAAATAAACAATAAATACTGAGAACATGAGGTGAAGAGTCCTTGAAAGTGAGCCCATAGTTTGTGAGAATATTTCAGAGAAGGGGTGAGCGAAGTTGTCTCCTGGTAGCAATGAGCAGTCCTGGGTGGTGAGAGTCCTTGATGATGGATACAACCTTTTTCAGGCTTTGCCCTTTGAAGATGTCCTCGTTTCTCGGGAGCTAGTACCCATATTCTGACTCTGATCCCACATATTAGAATTCTTTCTTTTCGGCATTCCGCATGAGCCATGCCAGGTTTTACATCCAACCTCAGTTTAACTTTTCGGCGGAAAGGTGGTTTTCCCAATTGTGTGACCACCCCCCCCCCATCCCGTCCTGCCCCTGACCAGCACCCCGAATCTCATCTCCACCCGCCACAACTTGAAGCACGGATCAGCAAAGCACCCCACCCCGCACGCTTTCCATTCTGCGGTAACTGTGAATGAGGGAACGTTGCAAAACCGGAGACAGAGCCGCAGCCAGTGGAATGGGCTGGGTTGGTGTTCCTTCATCGTTGCGACACGAGTGACAAGGCTCTCGAAGGCGTTAGGGGTTCGCACTTGTTTCCCTGCTGTGGTTTTCTCGTCTCACACTCACTGCGCTAACGAGGAGTGACAACGACCAGAGCTGAAAATTGGTTTAACCAAAACTGACCGAACAACAGAGCTGCTTAACAGGCTGTTACTGCAGATTAGGTGCGTGCGTGCGTGCGTGTGTGTGTGTGTGTGTGTGTGTGTGTGTGTGTGTGTCTGTCTGTCTGTCTATCAGTGTGTTCATGTGCACGTGTTAATGTGTGTGTGTGTGAGAGTGAATGTGTGTGTGAGAGAGTGTATGTGGTGTGTGTGTGTGTGTGTGTGAGAGAGAGCGAGTGTATGTGGTGTGTGTGTGTGTGTGTGTGTGTGTGTGTGTGTGTGTGTGTGTCTGTGTGTCAGTGTGTTCATGTGCACGTGTGAATGTGTGTGTGTGTGCGCGCATATGTACGTGTCTGTATGTCTGTCTGTGTGTCAGTGTTCATGTGTGTGTGTGTGTATATATATGCACGCGTTTATGCAAATGTATTTGACTTTGTGCGTGTCTGAGAGACAGAGGTAGGGCAGAGGTGTAACAGGGGGAATTCCAGCGCTCGGGACCCAGACAGCTGAAGGTGTGGCCGCCAATGGGAGATCAACAGGAGCCAGGTCTCTGAAAGATGGATTACAGAGATCTCGGGGGGGAGGGGCAGCGGATCATTCAGAAGCAAAACTGTTCATACTGTTACTGTGAGCTTGACGCAGGCGACGCCCACTCGCCCCTGCAAAAAGCACATCTCACCTTCAAAGGACGTTACAGAGAGTTGCTAAGAGATACTTCCCTTTTCTCCCAGGGTCCACTCTCCGCCCCTACCAGGTTCCTTCTTCTTCTTCAGCCCTTTACCTTTTCTACCTGTCACCCCCCAGCTTCTCACTTCATCCCCTCTCTCCCACCAATCCGCCTTCCCCTCTCCCCCTCCCTCCCAGCCTCACCTGTCCGCCTTCCCCTCCCTCCCGGCCTCACCTGTCTGCCTCCCCCTCCCTCCCGGCCTCACATGTCCGCCTCCCCCTCCCTCCCAGCCTCACCTATCACCTGCCAGCTCGTACTCCTCCCCCACCTCGCAAGCTTCTTACTCTGCCTTCTGCTCCTTCCTTTCTGATGAGGATCTGGGTCTGAAACGTCGATTCTCTACTCCTCTCCATAGATGCTGCCTGACCTGCTGAGTTCCTCCAGCATTTTGTGTGTGTTGCTTAAATTGACATGTTTTGCTCTGTGCCTCCAGGTTCGTCTGGTGGTTCCAGGAGGGAAGTTTAGACAAATGGGGAGAGGATAAAGGATGGGATGTAATCTGTGAGCCAAGGGGCCAGTCTCTCACTATGACTCCAAACCTAATGTCCACATGTGGACACATACACTCAAGTGAAAGTACTCATCACTGCCCGGGTATTAGGAGCACGACAAAGGCCATTCAGCCCATCTTTCAATCTCTAGTACACTTGAACTATTTGACACGTGTTGAAAACCTTTTGAATTTGTGTTTAACTTTGACAGGCTCAGGATGCCTGTGAACCCATTACACCAACAATTGTCCAACCCGGCAGTCAAGGTCGCCCAGCAAGATCCCACATACAGCATACCGGTAATGATGGTCAACAATTTTCCCTCTGGTTCAGAGCGAGGGGTCAGACTCATTGATGCAAACAACATATTTCACTGTATGTTTCTATGTTTACCGAGTGTGTGTTCATGGTCTTCTGCTGCTGTAGCCCATCCACTTCATGTCGTACGTTCAGAGAAGCTCTTCTGTACGTCACCATTGTAACATGTGGTTGATTAAGTTACTGTTGCCATCCTGTCAATTTCAACCAGTCTGGTCATTCTCCTGTGCCCTCTCTCATTAAAAAGGTGTTTTTACCCACAGAAACTGCCAATCACAGAATTTTTTTTTGTTTCTTGCACCATTCTCTGTAAACTCTAGTGATTGTTGTGTGTGGAAATCCCAGGATATCAGCAGTTTCTGAGATACTCAAACCACCCCATCTGGCACCAACAATCATTCCACAGTCAACATCACTTAGATCACATTTCTTCCCCATTTTGATGTTTGGTCGGAACAACTGAACCTCTTGACTGTGTCTGCATGCTTTTATGCATTGAGTTGCTGCCACTTGATTGGTTGATTAGATATTTGTGAGATTAACGAGTAAATGTACCTAATAAAGTGTCCACTGAGTGTATGATGTCATGGCATTAGAGAAACAGGCCCTTCAGCCCATTGATTCCATGTTGACCATTTACACCAATCTCATTTTTATTCTTCCCACATTCCCCTCAACTTCAAACGCCCCAAAGACTCTCACCGTCACCCACAACCGGAGGGGAGTTTCCAGCAGCGAGTTAACCCTTTGACTCTGCATGTTGCTGGGATTTGGGAGGGAAGCATTCTACCTGGGGGAGACCCGCACCATCACAAGCAAACTCCACACACAGACAGACAGCCGGCGGTGGCTGGGATTGAACCCAGCTTTCTCAAGCTCTCATACAGTGGCTCTACCAACCGTGCCATTGAAATGCCCATCAGAACCTGCAAAGAAACATTTTACAAAAATCAATATTCATCAATAAAATAGCCTGGCCTTTACTACGTTGCTGTTTGTGGCAGCTTCCTGTGCATACATTGGTTCCAGCATCCCTGACCCCCATCAAAGCTCCTCCACTGACACATTGGAGTTCAGTGGCCTGGTGGTCAGTGTCACACCATTGCAGTGTTCCTCCATCACTGGCCTCCACAGCTGCCTGTGGCAATGAATTCCACCGATTCACCATCCTCTGGCACAAGAAATTCCTCGTCATCTCTGTCCTATTCTGAGGCTGTGCCCTCTGGTCCTTGGCTCACCCACTATAGGAAACATCCTCCCATAAAAAGTGGAGAGCTGCACAGGACGGGAGGGATAGACTGATCTAGGAGGTGGTTAAAATGTGGTGATCGTGGTGCACTGTGTGTGTTCTGTCTTCTATTTCAGACCATAAGACAAAGGAGCAGAGTTAGGCCATTCAGCCCATCAAGTCTGCTCCACCATTCCATCATGGCCGATTTACTATCCCTCTCAACCCCATTCTCCAGCCTTCTCCCTGTAACCTTTGACACCCTGACTAATCAAGAACCTATCAACATCCATTTTAAATAAACCCGATGACTTGGCCTCCACAGCCGTCTGTGGCAATGAATTCCACACATTCACCACCCTCTGGCGAAAGAAATTCCTCCTCATCACTCATTAAAGTTGCTGGTGAATGCAGCAGGCCAGGCAGCATCTCTAGGAAGAGGTACAGTGAACGTTTCGGGCCGATGTCCTGACGAAGGGTCTCAGCCCGAAACGTCGACTGTACCTCTTCCTAGAGATGCTGTCTGGCCTGCTGCGTTCACCAGCAACTTTTATGTGTGTTGCTTGAAATTCCAGCATCTGCAGATTTCCTCGTGTTTGCCTCCTCATCACTGTCCTATTCTGAGGATCCCACATTCCAAAGGGTTAATTGGGTACGTGGGTGTAAATTGGGAAGAACAGGCTTGTTGGGCTGAAAGGGCCTGTTACCATAAGGCCTGGGAGCAGAATTACGCCACTCAGCCCGTCAAGACTGCTCCACCATTCCATCATGGCTGATTTACTATCCCTCTCAACACCTTTCTCCCGCCTTCTCCCGGTAACCTTTGACGCCCTGACTAATCAACCTCCGCTTTCAATGTACCCAATGACTTGTCTCTGAATGAAAATGAAAATGACTGCGCGGTGTAAAGAAAAGATAAAATGAGAATAAGGTGCTGCCTACCCCGGTCAGTCCCTCCAGCAGACTCCGGATTCCTGCACCCTCCGCCTCCCGTGTGAAGGCAGGTTGTGGCTGCCCCGAAGTTAATAGCAGGCAGAAGGGACACAGGTTGCCCCAGTACGCCAGCGGCAACAAGCAGTTAACTGTGCTAATGTCTTAATTGGATTGGAATTCTCTGCGGCGGCTGGGGGAAGGGCTGGGATCTGCCAGGGCGGAGACGGCGAATATTAGCCATCTGTTACTGTTTTCTATCGCGCCGCGGAGTTTGTTGACATCAGAGAGTCTTTTAACCGTCCTGACATCCCAGTGGGATGTTTGGGGAGGGGGTGGGGGTGGGGGTGGGGGTGAGGGTCGGGGGAGGGGGAAATAGGTCGGTTCAGTCTCATCGCTACTGTGTTCCTCTGTTGCTGCTACACAGAGGACGCACTGGGGTCACGGGGTTAAAGAGGTTTTAGAGGGGAGGGCGCTACCAGGGGTTGGGGCAGGTGGGACAAGTGAGGCTGGTCCAAAGTTCAAAGTAAATTTTATTATCAAAGTACATATTTATTTATCATTTTATTATCAAAGTACAACTCTGAGATTCATTTTCTTGTCGGCATACTCAACAAATCTATGGATTAATAACCAAAACAAAATCAGTGAAAGACAGCCCAACCAGGGCATTTAACCAGCGTGCAGAAGACAACAAACTTGCAAATGCAAAAAGTAAAAAAAATGTAAATAAATAAGCAATAAATATCGAGAACAGGAGATGAAGAGTCCTTGAAAGTTTTAGATGTCATGCCGAATCTCCTCAGGAAGTAGAGGTATTGCTATGCTTTCTTCATAATCGCACTTACATGCTGGACCCGGGACAGGTCGTCTGGAAATCTAACATCCAAGGATTTAAAGTTGCTGGCCCTCTCCACCTCTGATCCTCCAGTGAGGAGTGGCTCACAGACCTCCAGTTTCCTGCTCCTGACGGTGTCGTCGGCAAAGATGGAGCTGTGCTCAGCCGCACAGTCATTAGGGTGAAGTGTGTGCAGAACAGGGGGTTCAGCACACAGCCCTGCGGTGCACCTGTGCTGACGGAGATCACGGAGGAGATGCTCCAAACTGAGGAAATTCAGGATCCAATTTCACAAGGTTTGAGGGATGAGGTGAGCTGTAGTCGATAAAGATCATCCTGATGTATGCATCTTCACTGTCCAGATGCTCCAGGGTTGTGTGAAGAGCCAATGTGATGACATCTGCTGCGGACCTGTTAATCCTGTAGACAGATTGGAGTGGATCCAAGTACTTCTCAGGCAGGATTTGATGTTCCATCATCGCCAGCCTCTCAAAACACTTCATCGCTGTGGTTGGAAGTGCTACTGGACAGTAGTCAATGAGGCAGGTCACCACGCCTCTCTTGGGCACCAGTATGACTGAAGCCTACTAGAAGCAGGTGGGTACAAACTGAGAGGTTAAAGATCTCAGCGAACACACCAGCCAACTGATCAGCATAGGTCTTTAGTGTGTGGCCGTGTACCCCATCCGGACTGAATGCTTTTCGTGGGTTCATCCTCCTGAAGACAGCTCACACTTTGGCCTCGGAGACTGAATTCACAGCATCATCAAGGGATGTGGGAGTTCATGAAGGTTTCTTCATGTTTTGACAGTCAAAGCGAGCACTGAAGGCATTGAGCTAAATCTGGAAGCAAATCCCTGCTATCACCCACGTTGCCTGATTTAATTTTATAAGAAGTGACAGGAGTCCTGCCCTGTCACGACCACCGAGCATCCTTCGCTAATTCACATGTGAATTACTGCAACACGGGACCAGACAAGGAATCTAGTCTCGTGGGGAGAGAGGGATGGAAATAGTGAGCAAGAGAGTGAAAGAGAGGGAGGGTGGGAGAGACAGAGGGAGGGAGAGAGACAAAAAGTGGGAGAAAGATGCAAAGTTAGAAAAAAAGAAACAGAGAAAGTGGGAGAGAGAGAGAGGAAGAGGGAGAGAGAAACGGGGAGAGAGGGGGGGGGAGAGAGATAAGATCAAGAGTCTAGAAACAGGATAACAGACAGAGGGGTTGAGAGAGAGAGAGCGAGAGGATGGAACTGGGGGAAGAAAGAGAGACAGACAGGGACCAGAAATCATAAAGGGAGGGGGAGGGGACGGACAGAGAGCGAAGGAGAGGGGGGTGCAGAGAATAAGCACTGGGAAAAGAGAGGGAGAACCAGATGGACAGATTGTGAGAGAGAGAGATGAAAACAGATGATGGGGAGCGTGAAGAGAGAGAGATGCCCGGGAAGAGTGAGAATGAGAGATAATGAGGCTGGACATTACAAGGATTGAAGAGGTTTGGGTGGGGGGGGAGGTGAGAGAGAGGGAGACTGAGGGTGAACATGAGGGTGAGGGTGAGTGATTGTAGAAGAGAGAGGGATTGTGAGCAACCTCTCCCTCCCATGATTGGTCGGCCACGTTGGACAGGCAGTGCAGACATGCAGGGAGAGAGCTGCCAACACTCCCCTACGAGGAGGACTTTTCATTTCATTTCAGTTTTCCAAAACCCTTCACATCCGAGGAACTGGGGTCCGTACCCTTGTGATACAGCGACTGGTTTGCACAGCAAGATTGCACTGACAGCGAGATGAACAAACCTGGTGACGGGGGATAAAGGTTATCTCAGAACTCCAGGGAAGGCAGACAATGACCAGTAAAGCTTTGGAAACAGTCAGCAGGTCGGGCAGTGGCCATGGCGAGAGATGAAATCAACATTCAGGTCTGATCCTGATGAAAGGTCTCGGCCTGAAACACCAAGTGTTTATTCTTTGCCATGGGTGCTGCCTGACCTGCTGAGTTCCTCCAGCATTTTGTGTCTGTTACTCTGGATTCCCAGCATCTGCACAATCTCTTGTTTTCAAGGTTCAGGTCAGAGGCCCTTCATCTGGTGGGGAAATGTTTGCTTCTCTCTCCATTGATGCTGACTGGCCCGTTGAGCGTTTCCAGAATATTCTGTTTATATTGGTAAGTGTTTTCTTCGGAGATCAAGATTTGCCATAGGAGGCCCCCCCCCATTGGTCAGAGTCAACCATGGATATTGCATCCTAGTTGTCTACGCAGTTGATACACAAGCCAGGGCCGTACAATATGGAGAGCAAGTTGTTGCCCATGCAGCAGGCTCCCCAACTCTACGCAACTGATGAACCCAAAGGAACGGCAGAGACCGATACAGTTCGGCACCAGCAGCGTTGAACTCAATGTGGGACCGCCTTAGGACTCCAGACCCTGATGGATATGGGATACAAATTACAATGGGAGATAGAAAAGGCAGGTAAAAAAGGGAAATCAGCTTGGTGCTGGATCCCAAAGGAAACTAGTAGAATGCCTACAAAATTAGTTGGAAGTTAGAGGATTGGGAAACTTTTAAAAACCAACAAAAAGAGAAAAAAAACATGAGGAGTGAGAAGATGAGATATGAAGGGAAGTGAGCCTTTACTATGAAAGAGGATACCAAAAGATTTTTTCAAATATATTAAGAGCAGAAGAGAGGTGAGAGTGGATATTGGACCGCTGAAAAATGATGCTGGAGAGGTAGTAACGGGGGACAATAAAATTGCAAAGAAATGTAACAAGTATTTTACTTCAGCCTTCACTGTGGAAAACAGGAGCAGTATGCCAGAAATCCAACAGTGTCAGGGAGCAGAAGTCAGCAATGTTCTCATTACTAAGAAGATGATTCTTAGGAAACTGAAATATCTGAAGGTAGATAAGTCACCTGGACCAGATGGACTACAGCCCAGGGTTCTGAAAGAGGTGGCTGAAGAGATTGTGGAGGCATTAGTAAGAACCTTTCAAGAATCACTAGGTTCTGGAGGACTGGAAAATTGCAAATGTCACTCCACTTAGAAGGAGGCAGCAGAAAGGAAATTACAGGTCAGTTAACCTAACTCCAGTGGTTGGAAAGATGTTGGAGTCCATTATTAAGGTTGAGGCACATGATAAAACAGGCAAAAGTCAACATAGTTACTCTAAGGGGAAATCTTGCCTGACAAATCTGTTGGAATTCTTTGAGGAAATAGCAGGCTGGATAGACAAAGAGTCAGTGGATTTTCAGAAGGGCCTTTGACAAGACGTCACACATGATCCTGCTTAGCAAAATAAGAGCCCACTGTTTTACAGGAAAAATAGTAGTATGGATAGAAGATTGTCTGACTGGCAGGAGGCAAAGAGTGGGAATAAAGGGAGCCTTTTCTGGTTGGCTGCCAGTGACTGGTGGCGTTCCACAGGGATCAGTGTTGGGTCCATTTCTTTTTATGTTATATGTGAATGACTTGAATGACAGAATTGATAGCTTTGTTGCCAAGTTTGTGGACAATACAAAGATACAGTGGTGCTAGAAAGTTTGTGAACCTTGTAGAATTTTCTCTATTTCTGCATTAATAGGACCTAAAATTTGATCAGATCTTCACGCGAGTCCTAAAACTAGATCAAGAGAACCCAATTAAATAAATAACGTAAAAACATTATACTTGCTCAATTATATATAGAGAAAAAATATCTAATATTATATTTATTTGCTGGTAAAGGTGTGTGAGCCTCTGGGATAATGCCTTCTACAAAAGCTATTTGGAGTCAGGTGTTCCAATCAATGAGATGAGATTGGAGGTGTGGATTGTAGAGGTGCCCTGCCCTATAAAAAAGACACATGAAGTCAGGTTACTGACAGAACCTGTTCTTCTCAAGAAACATCTGTTTATGTGCCCCATGCCTCGATCAAAACAACTTTCAGAGGATCTTGAAGAATTTTAGAGATGCAGGAAGCTGGAAAAGACTACAAAAGTATTCCTAAAGACCTGCTCATCAGACCACAGTAAGAGAAATTGTCTATAAATAGGGGAAACTCAGTACTGCTATTCTCCCTAGGAGTTGGCATCCTGCAAAGATCATGCCAAGAGCACAATGTGCAATGCTGAAGGAGATGGAAAGGGTAACAGCAAAAGACCTGCGGAAATCTTGAGAACTTGATAAAGTCTCTGTCCATTATTTAAAAAATACTGAACAAGAATGGTGTTCATGGAAGGACACCACGGATGAAACCACTGCCCTCTTAAAAAAAACATTGCTACACGTCTCAAGTTTGTAGAATATCACCTGGATGTTCAACAATGCTTCTGGGACAATGCTCTGTGGGCAGATGAGACAGAAGTTGAACTTCTAGGCAGAAATGCACACCACTATGTTTGGAGGAAAACGGGCACTGCACAGGAACACCAGAACCTCATCACAACTGTACAGCATGGTGGAAGGAGCATCATGGTTTGGGTTGCTTTACTGGCCCAGGGCCTGGACGGTTTGCAATCATTCAGGGAACAATGAATTCAAAATCGTATCAAGACATTTTACAGGGTAGCAGTCTGTCACCTGAAGCTAATAGAAATTGGATAATGCAACAAGACAATGATAAGAGTAACTCAACAACAGCACAGTTTAAAAAAGATGATTTGTGTTTTGGAATGGCTGAGTCAAACTCCAGACCTTAATCCTATAGGAATGTTGTGGAAGGACCTGAAACAAGCAGTTCACGCAAGGAAGCCCACCAACATCCCAGAGTTGAAGCAGTTTTGTAAGGAAGAATGGCCTAAAATTCCTCCAAGACGACATGCAGGACTGATCAACAGTTACCAGAAAGGTTTGGTTGAAGTTATTGCTATAACAAGGGGTCACACCAGTTACTGATAGCAAAGGTTCACATACTTTTTCCAACAGATACATGTAATATTGGATCATTTTTATCAATAAATAAATGAACATGTGAAGTTTTTTGTGTTATCAATTTAATTGGGTTCTCTTAATCAAGTTTTAGGATTTACATGAAGATCTGATCATAATTTAGGTCATATTTATGCAGAAAGAGAAAGTTCTACAGGGTTCACAAACTTTCTGGCTCCACTGTAAGCACAGGGGCAAACAGTGTTGAGGAAACAGGAAGTCTGCAGAAAGACTTGGACAGACTGGGAGTATGGGTAAACAATTGGAATACAGCGTAGGGAATTGTATGTAATGTACCTTGGTAGAAGAAATAAAGGTGTAGACTATTTTCTAAATGCAGAGAAGATTCAAGAATCAGAGGTGCAAAGAGACTTTGAATTCCTTATGCATGATTCCCTAAAGGTTAACTTGCAGGCTGAGTCAGTGGTAAGGAAGGTAAATATAATGTTTGTATTCACTTTTGAGAGGACTAGACTATAAGAGCAAGGATGTGATGCTGAGACTTTACAAGGCTTTGGTCAGACCACATGGAGTTTTGGGCTCCTTATCGGAGAAGTGATGTGCTGGCGTTGGAGAGGGTCCAGAAGATGTTAATGAGAATGATCCCCAGACAGAAAGGGTTAACGTACGAGGCATGTTTGATGGCTCTGGGCCTGTACTCACTGGAAAGTATAGGGGAGGGGGGATCTCAGTGAAACCTATTGACTTTTGAAAAGTCTGGATAGTGTGGATGTGGGAAGGATTTTTCCTGTAGTGGGTGAGTCTGGGATCAGAGGGCCAGAATAGAAGGATGTCCTTTTAGAACAGAGATGATGAAGAATTTTGTTCACCAGGGGATGGTGAATCCGTGGAATTTATTGTCACAGTTGGCTGTGGAGGCCAAGTCATACATAAAGAGGAGGTTGATAGATCCTTGAGAAGGCAGGAGAATGGGGATGAGATGGATAATAAATCAGCCATGATGGAATGGCAGAGCAGACTTGATGGGCCAGATAGCCTAATTCTAATTCTAGGTCTGAGAGTCATAGTCCTAGTCATACTTTATTGATCCAGGGGGAAATTGGTTTTTGTTACAATTGCACCATAAATAATTAAATAGTAATAAAACCATAAATAGTTAAATAGTAATATGTAAATTATGCCAGGAAATAAGTCCAGGACCAGCCTATTGGCTCAGGGTGTCTGACCTTCCAAGGGAGGAGTTGTGAAGTTTGATGGCCACAGGCAGGAATGACTTCCTATGACGCTCTGTGTTGCATCTCGGTGGAATGAGTCCCTGGCTGAATGTGCTCCTGTGTCCAACCAGTACATTATGTAGTGGATGGGAGACATTGTCAAAGATGGCATGCAACTTGGACAGCATCCTCTTTTCAGACACCACCGTGAGAGAGACCAGTTCCATCCCCACAACGTCACTGGCCTTACGAATGAGTTTGTTGATTCTGTTGGTGTCTGCTACCCTCAGCCTGCTGCCCCAGCACACAACAGCAAACATGATAGCACTGGTCACCACAAACTCATAGAACATCCTCAGCATCGTCTGGCAGATGTTAAAGGACCTCAGTCTCCTCAGGAAATAGAGACGGCTCTGACCCTTCTTGTAGACAGCCGTGTGTGTAAACATAGAGTTTAGCAATAGGAATTTTGTGTGCTTACTGTTAAAAAAAATTAAACAACAGCCCGGTAAACAGTGGATATAGAGAATTGATGGTAGGGCAGAATATTTCAAGAGGGTTTATATAAATGCTAAATGCTGTGAACACACAGGAGGAGGCTCTCCATGTGCTGTATATTATTTAATTATTTAAAGATACAACACAATAGCAGACCTAGCGCACCCAATTACACCAATGTGACCAGTTAAGCTACTAACCTGTACGTGATTGGGATGTGTGAAGTAACTGGGGCTCCCGGAGCAAACCCACATTGCTAGGATTTGTAATTCAAAGGGGTATAATTTTGAAGTGATTGGAGGAAAGTATAGGGGGGAATATCAGAGGTAGGAATTTTTACGCGGGGAGTGGTGGATGTGTGAAACACACTGCCGGGGTGGCGGCAGAGGCAGATACATTAAGGGAAACATTTAAGACACTCTCAGAGAGGCACAAGGATGATAGAAAAATAAAGGGAGGGATGGGTTAGATTGATCTTGGAGCAGGTTAAAAGGTCAGCACAACTTCATGGGCTGAAGGGCCTGTACTGTTCTATTGCACACTCTATAAAGAGTCAGATGTTTATGAGACACACAGCATAGTAGAAAGAATCGTTTTGCCCATGATAGGGGAAACCAAAAGCTATGGGAATGGGATTAAGGTGAGAGGAAGGAGCATTACAGGGAATTCGAAGAGAAAGTTATTTGACACAGAGCATGGTTGGTATTTGGAATCTGCTAGCAGAAGACAAGGTGGAATCATCGACCATCAGAGTGTTTAAGGGGCATTTAGACAGGCACTTGACTAGGCACCGAATATAGAAGGTTATGGTGCTAACACGGGCAAAATATTTGATGTAAATGATATGGGCTGAAGGGCCCATTTCTGTGCGGTATAGTCCTGATTCTCTATGACTCTAAATGGCAACGATAGGACTTTTCATACTTAACGTCTACCTTGGTGATATTGTAGCGGGATATTACCACGCTGTGTATCACCTCTCCGCCGTCAGGCTCTTCAACCACAGAGGATAACTCCACTTGCCCCATCATTGAACTGTTCCCACAACCTATACACTCACTTTCAAGGACTCTTCATCTCATGTTCCTGATATTTATTGTCTAGTTATTATTTCTCTCTCTCTTTTTATATTTGCAGTTTATTGTGTTTTGCACACTGGCTGTCTGTCTGTCCTGTGGGGTACGGTCTTCGATCGATTCTTTGTATTACTGTGAATGCCCACAAGACAATGAATCTCAGGGTTGTATACGGTACTTTGGTAATAAACTTACTTCGCACTTTGGTGGCTGTTGTGGAGTTAATGGGAGTCTCCGTCGAGTTTGATTTGGGACCTATATAATGTTCACCCTGCAGAGTCTTGAAGTCTGTCCCTTTGTCCGAGTCAAGTCAAGTCAAGTCACTTTTTATTGTCATTTCGACCATAACTGCTGGTATAGTACACAGTAAAAACAAGACAATGTTTTTCAGGACCATGGTGCTACATGAACAATACAAAACCTACACTAAACTATGTAAAACAACACAAAAACTACACGAGACTACAGACCTAACCAGGACTGCATAAAGTGCACAAAACAGTGCAGGCATTGCAATAAATAATAAACAAGACAATAGGCACAGTAGAGGGCAGTAGGTTGGTGTCAGTCCAGGCTCTGGGTATTGAGGAATCTGATGACTTGAGGGAAGAAACTGTTACATAGTCTCATCATGAGAGCCCGAATGCTTCAGTGCCTTTTGCCAGATGGCAGGAGGGAGAAGAGTTTGTATGAGGGGTACATGGGGTCCTCCATAATGCTGTTTGTATTGCGGATACAATGTGTGGTGTAGGTGTCTGTAACGGCGGGAAGAGAGACCCCGATGATCTCCTCAGCTAACCTCACTATCTGCTGTAGAGTCTTGCAATTTCCGAACCAGGCAGTGATGCAGCTGCTCAGGATGCTCTCAATACAACCTCTGTAGAACGTGGTGAGGATGAGGGGTGGGAGATGGACTTTTCTCAGCCTTCGCAGAAAGTAGAGACACGGCTGGGCTTTCTTTGCTGTGGAGCTGGTGTTGAGGGACCAGGTGAGATTCTCCGCCAGGTGAGCACCAAGAAATTTGGTGCTCTTAACGATCTCTACAGAGGAGTCGTCGATGTTCAGCGGAGAGTGCAGAGAGTGGTCACTCCGTGTCAGCCAGCCAGGAGGTGAGATTCCATTGGCTTGAGGGCTTCTCGCTAAGAGTGTTTGGGCGGGGGGGGGGGGGTCTATTTCTGAGCCATGGAGAGAAACAGAACAGAAACATGTGCTTCTGACACTGAGAATGTGGCAGAATCAGGATCAGGTTCATTACCACTGACACATACTGGGAAACTTGTTGTTTTGAGGCAGCAGTACAGTGCAAGAAACAAAAGTGTCTATAAAGTACTATATATGTAAAAATAGATGAACAGGCAAGATGGATGAATCTTTGGATAGATAGGCTATTTGGCCTCTTGCCACCTCCTCCCTCTCAAGTTCAAGTAAGTGGTCCATGATGTGGAGATTATTGGCTGTCAGCTACCAACATTAAAAGGCCAGTTCATCACTTAGAGAGAAGTACAGAGCTGAAAAGATTGCTGCTGACTCCACCCATCCCAGCAGAAACGCATTCACTAAATTGCCATCAGGGAGACGCTGCAAGTCCACCACCACCAGGACTACATGTCATCACTGAAGCTTCTTTCCTGTAGCTATCCAGCTTCTCCACCTGGGTGTAATTCCCAAACTGTCTCTGCACATCATCCTTTAAACGGTCCTTCCTGCTCTCCTTGTTCTGTTGATAATTATTTAATCTGTTGATATGTTCACAATTATTTGATTATTTTTGTTTGTGCGTGTGACCATTCTGATAACTGTTGATTGCCACTGACTGTTTGCACTATTGTCTTGTAAATCATTGGTTGCTGTTGTAACCCACAAAATGCTGGAGGAACTCAGCAGGCCAGGCAGCATCTATGGAAAAGAGTAAACACTCAACAGTTCTTCCTGATGAAGGGTCTCAGCCTGAAAAGTTGACTTTTTACTCTTTTCCATAGATGCTGCTTGGCCTGCTGAGTTCTTCCAGTATTTTGTGTGTGTGCTGCTTTGGATTTCCAGCATCTGCAGATTTTCTCATGTTTGTGGTCCTGTTGTGTTGTCTGTTATGGTATTGTCTCGTGTTTTATGCTTGGCACCGAACCACAATCAATTCTGGTATGTTTCACAAAGTGACCCTGATAGGTTGTTTATTTACAGTGGCATGCAAAAGTCTGGGCACCCCTGGTCAAAATTTCTGTTACTGTGAATAGCTAAGCAAGTAAAAGATGACCTGATTTCCAAAAGGCATAAAGTTAAAGATGACACATTTCTTTAATATTTTAAGCAAGATTACTTTTTTATTTCTATCTTTTAGTTTCAAAATAACAAAAAAGGAAAAGGGCCTGAAGCAAAAGTTTGGGCACCCTGCATGGTCAGTACTTAGTAACACCCCCTTTGGCAAGTATCACAGCTTGTGAACGCCCTTTGTAGCCAGCTAAGAGTCTTCCAATTCTTTTTTGGGGGATTTTCACCCATTCTTCCTTGCAAAAGGCTTCTAGTTCTGTGAGATTCTTGGGCCATCTTGCATGCACTGCTCTTTTGAGGTCTATCCACAGATTTTCAATGATGTTTAGGTTGGGGGACTGTGAGGGCCATGGCAAAACCTCCAGCTTGTGCCTCTTGAGGTAGTTTAGGATCATTATCCTGTTGTAGAAGCCATCTTCTTTTCATCTTCAGCTTTTTTACAGATGGTGTGATGTTTGCTTCCAGAATTTGCTGGTATTTAATTGAATTAATTCTTCCCTCTACCAGTGAAATGTTCCCCATGCCACTGGCTGCAACACAAGCCCAAAGCATGATCGATCCACCCCCCCTGCTTAACAGTTGGAGAGGTGTTCTTTTCATGAAATTCTGCACCCTTTTTTCTCCAAACATACCCTTGCTCACTGGGGCAAAAAGTTTTATTTTAACTTCATCAGTCCACAGGACTTATTTCTAAAATGCATCAGGCTTGTTTAGATGTTCCTTTGCAAACTTCTGACTCTGAATTTTGTGGTGAGGATGCAGGAAATGTTTTCTTCTGATGACTCTTCCATGAACAGTGCAGCACCACTCCAGAGTCTGCTAATTCTTCCTGAAGGTCTCTTGCAGTCAAACGGGGGCTTTGATTTGCCTTTCTAGCAATCCTACGAGCAGTTCTCTTGGAAAGTTTTCTTGGTCTTCCAGACCTCAACTTGACCTCCACTGTTCCTGTTAACTGCCATTTCTTAATTACATTATGAACTGAGGAAACGGCTACCTGAAAACGCTTTGCTATCTTCTTATAGCCTTCTCCTGCTTTGTGGGCATCATTTATTTTAATTTTCAGAGTCAGGGTATTTATAAAGCTTTGAAATTTGCATCACCTGGCCTTTCCTAACAATGACTGTGAACAAGCCACAGCCTTAACAAGCTAATTAAGGTCTGAGACCTTGGCAAAAGTTATCTGAGAGCTCAAATCCCTTGGGGTGCCCAAACTTTTACATGGTGTTCCTTTCCTTTTTTTCACTCTAAAATTGTACAAAACAAAATAATACACTAATCTTGCTTAAAATGTTGAAAAGAATGTTTCATCTTTAACTTTATGACTTTTGGAGATCAGTTCATCTTCTACTCACTTAACTATTCACAATAACAGAAATTTTGACCGGGGTGCCCAAACTTTTGCATACCACTGTAAATAGAGAGACCAATAGAGCAAAAGATAGCAAAATAGTGACCTATTGACACTAATTCCATATTAATTGATATATATATTTTTTAAAAATCCTCCCACATTCTTACCAACTCATCGCAGATTCTACCCCTCACCCATGCATCGGGGATTCACAGCAGCCAATTAACCCACCAATCCCAGATGTATATGGGATGCGGGAGGGAACCAGAGCCCCAGGCGGAGACCCCAGCGCTGACAGGGAGAACACCGCGAGGTGCCGGAAGTGGGGCTCGAACACAGGTCACTGGGGTTATGAGGCAGTTGCTCTACCTACTCCACCAGGGTGCCACCCACAAATTGTTAATGAACCCCGTTCCTTCTGTAACCCGTGGCTGGCCTGAAAGTTATCAATGCCCTTTGAGGAGTCTGATTGTTCGCTCGTCCTTCACTTTGAAGACTTTGGAGGCAGAGGGAGCCGGCAGCAACTGCTCCCCTACCAGGCCCCAGCCATGTCATGCGGAGTTAATGTCAGCCAGGAAATATTAGGTGTTATTTCCGCAGTTCCCCAGCAACATAGCGAGGGGTCCTGCCCTCCTGCAGCCCCGCGGGAGCACAGAGCGCCTTTTGATTTACAATTAGCCCTTTCACAGTCCTCCATCTGTGGCAGAATTCCGTGCTAGTGGCAGCCAGGGCCGGTAAGGGGGTGGGGAGGGGTGCAGGCAGCGCTCGGGTCAGAAGATGAAGGTACAGGGGAGAGTGTTCCACGCAAGATGATCAAGATGGACTCCCAGGGCCTTTTAAGCCCCCTAACCCAGACTCCAAGATGCCGGCACATCGCTCATGTTCAATTCTGGTCTCTCATTAGGCGGCTTTGGAGAGGGCGCCTGTCCGGAATATTTATTTATTTAGAGATACAGCGGGGAACAGGCCCTTCCGGCCCAATGACCGTGTTGATCAGCAACCCATCTATTTCGCTCTTGCCCAATCACAGGACAATTTACAATGACAAATGAACCCACTAACCGGTCGGGCTTTGGACTGTGGAGAGCACCCAGAGGAAACCCCCCACGGTTCACGGGGAGAACGTACATTCTGAGCCGGTGTCGAACTCGGACGCCCCGAGCTACAATCGCCTGGCGCTAAGGGCACCAGTGACAAGCAGAGGTTGGAGAAACTTGGGTTATTTTCTCTGGAGGGGCAGAGACTGTGGAGAGATATGATAGAGGGTTATGAGAAGCAGAGATAAGGAAGACCGCTAATAGCTCCAGTATTGTGTGTGTTGCTTGGATTTCCAGCATCTGCAGATATTCTCTCGTCAGTATCTCCTGGGTGGAAATCTTAAGTTCAAAGAAAATGTGTAGGGCAGGTTCTTTTTAAAGTACACAGAGTTAGTGCCTGGAAAGCGCTGCCAGGGTAGTGGGTGGGTACCACAATTACCTTTCACACCCTATTCTGGGCCAGGTGCTGGCAAATGGGACGAGCTCAGACAGACATCCAGAGCAGGCATTCAGTAAACGATCTTCAGGAGGCGAGGGGCGGGGAGAGACACTCTACCCACAACGATTCTAGCATCTTCCGATCCAAAAACACTTCTTTCTACACACTCAACGTTTCAAGAACAGCTTCTTCCCCTCCGCCATGAACACTACCTCACTATTTCCCCCTCTCATTTTGCTAGGCAGCTGCTTAGAGGAGCTGATTATTGGGACAATGAAACCATGAACACTACCTCACTATTTCCCCCTCTCATTTTGCACTATTTACTCAATTTTCTTCTTATACAGGTGTATACTTATTGTAATTTATAGTTTTTATTGTGTATTGCAATGTACAGCCGCGAAACAACAAATTTAGCGACATATGCCGGTGATATCAAAGCTGATTCTGAGTGAAAAGGCAGCAAAAGTTTAAAGGCGCCTGAGGCGGTGACACACAGACAGACTCTCCCCCCCATAAATGTTGCATGTAAGCAAATATCGGCAGAGACATCTGCTCTACTGATGCAAACTTCATGCATCATTTTCCCTGCCTCTGAAGTTTTATTTTTACTGAGCTCGAGTCGATCAGGGTACTGGAGGACAGGCGGTACACTTATAAGCACACAACCCTCACCCGGCTATTTGCCTTTTGCAAGGGATTAAATGCTACTCGCAGTTGTCACTGGAACTAGCCGTTAGCATAACGCTTTACAGTTCCAGAGAATAGGGTTCAATCTCTGCTGTCGACTGTAAGGAGCTTGTATGTTCTTCTCCATGATCACGTGAGTTTCCTCCGGGTGTTCCGGTTTCCTCCCACATTCCGAAGACGTACGGGTTAAGTTAGTAAATTGTGGACATGTTATGTTGGCGTGGCAACACTTGCGGGCCGTCCCCAGCTCATCCTTGGGCTGTGGTGGTCATTGACAAAAAGGATTTCACTCAATGTACCTGTGACAAATACAGTTAATCTTTATCTCATCCCCTCTTCCTCGGTGCATCTCAAACCAGAGGGCACAAGTTTAAAGGAAGAGGCAAGAAGTTTAGAGACAGATAAATTAGGAGACTTTTAAATTCGCTTAGATAGGCATAAATATAAGAGATGCCTAAAATCCAGAGCAACACACAGAAAATGCTGGAGCAACTCCAGCCTCCTATCTTTTGCTCACCTCCTCCTTCCCCCTCTCCCATGGTCCACTCTTCTTCTGAGGTAGTTTTAGGTTCGATGACTTGCCTCTCTGCAGTTGGGTAGGTTTCGAGGTAGCTGATGAGGCCAGCGTGGTTTTGGCAGACGCTTGTTTCAGGGTAAGGCAAGCTGCGGTTGACAAGCGTGGGTGGTAAGGAAGGACCACACTCCCCAAAGCCGTTTCGCAGTGCTGGGGCAGTGCAGAGATTTTACCCTTCTTCCAAGGAGTCTCTGGAACATTTTCCCCACTAATTCTCCTATTTAACAATGTAGTGTAAGTCATCGCTGATGGATACTGCCATCTACTGGGCTGCTTTAAATTGACAGTTATCCCTCTACAGACATTGCAATCCACAACCTAGCCAACAGAGACAGACTTGAACAAAAACTATTAGTTTAGTGTTCTCAGGAGTTAAACAGCTCAGAAAGAGCCTCTTTGGCCCACCCAAGTGGTCCATGCTGATCAGAAAGTTCCAGACAAGCTTATTGTATTTGCCACTCTTTGGCTCATAACCTTCTAAACTTTGCAATTCATTTGCCTATCCAACTTTTTCAAAAGACTCCTTCCTTTCCAGTCCTGAAGAAGGGTCTCAGCCTGAAACAACAACTGTTTTTCATTTCATCTCTTGTGTTTAAGTCTTTTGAAATAGCATCAACCACATTCTTTGCCAGTTGATTAAAGACTCAAAGATTCATTTTATTGTCAAAGTTTGAATGTACAATACAACTCTGATTTTCATCTTCTCCAGCTAGCCATGAAATACAGAAAAGGCATAGGTGTCATTGAAAAGACACCAATTCCCCACTGCCCACACAAAAAGGAGAGAAACAAAACTCAGAAACCTTAAATTCCCCCACCTCCCCCTCTCTCACACAAAAAAATCAAACAGCTCACCAACACATACAAACAACAGCAACTGAAACATCAAACCCCAAGCCCCAAACCCCTCCCTCACACAAAAACTAAGACATCACCTATCCAAAACTGGAGAGCAATATAAACCACAGTCCAATAATCACATAAATCTTAGAATTTCAAAAATATCCTCCCGTCAGAATCGAGGGGAGTTGCCACTGAAACTCAGTCCTTCCCCTGGAGAGTGACCACTGTGGCCTTCTGGTGACCCAGCTATCAACCGTCAGTGACCCTTGGCCTCTGTGGAAAGAGACCACTGACCTCCTCTGTATTCACCTTGATGCTGCAATATTCCTCAATGCCTCGAAATGGAGTTGATCATGTCCCCATGCCCCGTCTTTGGTCTTCTATACGAGGCAGCTTGTGCTCATAGTCCTTTCTGGAGACAGCAGAGCACAAGATCAATCGATCAAACTCCAAAATGCACATCACAGGCTCCAACAGTTTCCGAAACACAATCAAGACAAAAAGAACAAGGAGTAGGCATAGAAAGAGTAAAATAAGTGGAGATTGGCTAACTGGAAAATGTCCCTTGAGGAATCATTGTTCGCTTGATCAATCATTGTTCATTTGATCAGAAGATTATTCATGGATACCATCCTTTGTGCAAAAAAAAATAGTTGCCCCACAAGTTCCTCTTAAACCTTTCCCCAATCAATTAAATGACCAACACTGTCCGATGAGTGGGAGGAAACCAGAGCATCTGGAGAAAAAGCATGCAGTTGCTGTCTTTTCTACAGAAGTACCAAGGAGAGTATTCTAACTGGCTGCATCACTGTCTGATATGGGGGGGGGGGTACTGCACAGTTCTGAAGTAAGCTACAGAGTCAACTTAGTCTCAGCTCCATCATGGGCAGTAGCCTCCATAGTATCCAGGACATCTTCAAAGAGTGATACCTCAAAAAGGCAGTGTCCATTATTAAGGACCCCCATCACCCAGGTCATGCCTTGTTCTCATTGCTACCATCAGGAAGGAGGTACAGAAGCCTGAAGGCACCCACCAATGACTCAGGAATGGCTTCTTCCCATCAGCCATCTGATTTCTGAATGGATGTTGAACCCATGAACACTACCTCAGTATTTTGTTTCTATCTTTGCACTAGTTATTCAATTTAACTATTTATTACAGATACTTCAATTCACAGTTTTTTTCCCCTCTATTAAGCATTGCAATGTACTGCTGCCGAAAAGACACTAAATTCCACAACATATGCTGGTGATATTAAACCCAAGCAACACACATCAAAGTTGCTGGTGAACGCAGCAGGCCAGGCAGCATCTCTAGGAAAAGGTACAGTCGACGTTTCCGGCCAAGAGCCTTCGTCAGGACTAACTGAAGGAAGAGCTAGCAAGAGATTTGAAAGTGGGAGGGGGAGGGATGGAGCCAAGAGCTGGGCAGGTGATTGGCAAAAGGGATATGAGAGGATCATGGGACAGGAGGCCCAGGGAGAAGGAAAAGGGGGAGGGGGGTTAATCCAGAGGATGGGCAAGGAGTATAGTCAGAGGGACAGAGGGAGAAAAAGGAAAGAGAAAGAATGTGTGTATATAAATAAATAACGGATGGGGTACGAGGAGGAGGTGGGGCATTAGCGGAAGTTAGAGAAGTCAATGTTCATGCCATTAGGTTGGAGGCTACCCAGACGGAATATAAGGTGTTGTTCCTCCAACCTGAGTGTGGGTTCATCTTTACAGTAGGGGAGGCTGTGGATAGACATATCAGAATGGGAATGGGATGTGGAATTAAAATGTGTGGCCACGCTGTTGGAATGAACATTGACTTTTCTAACTTCCGCTAATGCCCCACCTCCCCCTCGTACCCCATCCGAGATTAATTGGTCATTGTGTATTGCCCCATGATTAAGCTACTGTTAAACAGGAGGGTTGCTGAGTGGCACAGTTCTAGGCTGGAAGGGCCTATTCAGTGCTGTAGTCTTAAATAAAATAAATATGATCATGGTTGATCCGCTCTACTCTGTTCCCCACACCTATGTATCTAATCTCTGAAAGTTTGTTTCCTTCCTATTTCAATTGCTCATGATTGAGAATCAACAAACCCCTTGGGGAGAACTTTGGAAATTCACCAGCCCCCGTGAGAAGTTCCACATACCTTAGCTTTGAAGACAACTGTTGCACAATCTTGCAATTAACTCTCCACTTCGGTTCAAAATTCAAAAGTAAATTCCATGTACAAACCCGTGATTCATTTTCTTAGGGGCATACACAGTAAATCCAAGAAACAATAGGATCAATGAAAAACCACACTCAACACAAGCAAGATGCTGGAAATCCAAGTAACATACACAAAATGCTGGAGGAAATTGGCAGGCCAAGCAGCATCTACAGAAAAGAGTACAATCAAAATTTCAGGCCGAGACCAATAATAATAATTAATAAATAAGCAATAAATATTGAGAACACAAGATGAAGAGTCCTTGAAAGTGAGTCCATAGGTTGTGGGAACAATTCAGTGATGGGGTGAGTGTAGGTATCCCCTCTGGTTCAAGGGGTAATAACTGCTCCTGAACCCGGTGGTGTGGATCCTGAGACTCAAGTGCCTTTTTCCTCATGACAGCACCAAGAAGAGAGCATGTCTTGGATGGCGAGGGTCCTTGATGATGGATGCTGCTTTCCTGCACAGTGCACTGATGTACTCAGTGGTTGGGAGGGTTTTACCCATAATGGACCACTACTTTTTGTAGGCATTTCCATTCAAATGTGATTGCAGCCAGTCAATATATTCTGCACAACACATTTACAGAAGTTTGTCAGAGTTTTAGATATCATGCCAAAATTTTGCTAACTCAAAAGGAAGTAGAAGCACTGTTATGCTTTCTTTGTAATTATGCTTACCAGCTGGTAACACTGAGGAATTTAAAAGTTGCTAACCCACTCCATCTCTGATGAGGACTGGCTCATTGACCTCTGGTTTCCTAATCTCCTGAGATCAAAAATCAGCTCATTTGTCTTGCTGACATTAAGGGGTTGTTGTTATGGCACTTCAGTCAGATTTTCAGTCTCCCTCCTATAGGCTGATTCATCACCACCTTTGATTTCACTGTCAACGGCATTAGATCTATGCTTAGCCACACAACCGTAAGTGTAAAGTGAGAAGAGCAGGGGTCTAAGCACACAGCCTTGTAGTGCACCTGGGCTGATGGAGATTGTGGAGGACATGTTGCCAATCTGAAATGACTGGGGTCTGCAAGTGAGAAACTTGAGGTTCCAATTGCACAAGGATGTATCAAGGCCAAAGTCTTAAAGCTTATTGATTAGTTTTGAGATGATGGTATTGACTGCTGAGCTGTACTCGATAAAGACCATCCTGATGTATGCATCTTCGCTGTCCAGATGTTCCAAGGTTGCATGAACAGCCAATAAGATGGCATCTGCTGTGGACCTATTACTCTGGTAGGCAAACTGAAACAAATCCAAGTTGCTTCCTAGGTAGGACTTGATATGATTAATTACCAACCTCTCAAAACACTTCTTCACTGCGGATATAAGTGCTACTAGACAATAATCATTGAAGCAGGTTACTATGTTGTTCTTAAGACACTGGTAGAAATGAAGTCTACTTGAAGCAGGTGAGTACCTCAGACTGTTGGAAGTGAGAGGTTAAAGATGGTGAACACACTAACCAGTTGAACAGCACAGGTCTTTAATACTTGGCCAGGTACCCCATCTGGGCTATATGCTTTTTGTAGGTTCACCCTCCTGAAGGCTGCTCACACATTGGCCTTAGAGACTGAAATCAGATTATCAGTGAGTGTGCGAGTTTGTGATGGTTCCTCCATGTTTTGGTAGCCAAAGTGACCTAATTTGGAAATGAAACCCTGTTGTCATCTACTGTATGTCGCTTAATTTAACTTTTGAGGTGATAGCATTCAAGCCCTGCCACAACTGTCAAGCATCTCTCATTGATTCAAATTTAGTCTGGAATTTCCACTTCACCAGTGAGATAGCTTTCTGGAGATTATACCTGGACTTCTTGTAACTTTGTTGGTCACCAGACTTGAAAGCCTCTGATCTAGCCCTCAGCAAATTGTGAATCTCATGGTCCGATCAGGGCTTCTGGTTGGGGAAGTCTGAATGATTTTGTAGGGACACACTTGACCACACAATTTTAATAAAGTCTGGAACAACCATGGTGTATTCATTCAGATCCACTGATGAGTCCTGGAACACTGCCCAGTCCACCAGCTCAAAGCAATCCCAAATGCCGCTCCTCTGCCTCCCACAATCACCTCTTTCCTAATCTCTGGGTCTTTACTCTTTAGTTCCTGTCTGTGTGTAGGTAGAAAGTGGGCAGCCAAGTGATCAGGTTTACTAAACTGTGGTCTGGGAATGGAAAAGTAGGTATTCCTATCTTAGTTCTTTGAAACACGGCCTGCTTGACTTCCTCTGCTGGTTTGTTGCTCCATATTCCAGCATCTGCAATCTTGGTGCCTCCCAGCTTCTTGTGTCCCCCATCCCCCACCCACCTGGTCTCACCTATCACCTAAGAGAGAAAATCTGCAAATGCTGGAAATCTAAGTAACACACTCAAAATGCTGGAGGATTTTACAGCAGGCCAAGCAGCATCTATGGACAAGAATAAGCAGTTGACACTATGGGCCGAGATGCTGCTGGCCTGCTGAGTTCCTCTAACATTTTGTGTGTGTTGCTCACTTATCACCTACCAGCTTGTACACCTTCCCTCTCCCTCAACTTTTTCTAGCCTCTTCTCCTTTTCCTTTCCTACTCTGAAGAGTCTCAGCCTGAAACACCAACTGATTATTCCCCTACATGGATGTTGCCTGACGTGCCGATTTCCTCCAGTACTTTGTCCGAGTTCTCCTAAAAATCTTATACACTCAGAAGCCACTTTATTAGATACACCTACTCAGTAATGCAAATATCTAATCAATCATGCAGACATGGTCAAAAGGTTATATTGCTGTTCAGACCAACATCAGAATGGGGAAGAAATGTGATCTAATTGACTGACTGTGGAATAATGGTGTCAGACAGGCTGATCTCCTGGGATTTTCACATATTCTTACCTCTTAACTTCCCATTTTCCCTATACTTCATTTGCTAATTTTTCACCTACCCAATCTATATGGAGTTACAGAATCCCAATATCCTCATCCCAACACGTTCATTAAGTCCATATTGGCTGTATAGAGTATAAATCTAGCAAGTCCCATACTGCAAATCCTTTCCTTTCAGTATCTTGTATAGCTCTAGTACAGTTGAATTCACTTGCATTCCTAAAAAAATCTGTTCTTTTGTCAACCACTTTTAAATATTACATCCTCTCAAAAATGTCCACTTCAGAAAAAAAACATTTTACCTCCATAATCATTCCCAAGTATCACTGTTAGGCCTCAATGATAGCAATTTTACAACAGGATATTGATAGGATGCCGAGCTGGGCTGGGCAGAGGTAGAGGTAGATGCAGTTCATTTCAGAAAAGTGTAAAGTAATTCACTTTGGAAGGTCAAACTTGAAGCCAGGACTTCTAGCAATGTGGAGTAACAGAGGTAAATTGCTCAGAGCTGCTATGCAAGTTGATAAGGTGTATGATGTGTTGGTATTCATTACTCGTGGAATTGAGATCAAGAGCTACGAGGTAATTTTGAAGCCCTATTGTGTTCAGTTCTGGTCTCATTAATATGAAGGATGTGGAAGCCTTAGGGATGGTGCAGAGGAGATTTATCAGGATGCTGCCTAGATTAGAGTGCATGTCTTGAGGATAGGTTGAGCAAGCTAGGGCTTTCCTCTTTGGAGCAAAGGAGGATGACAGGCAACTGGACAGAGGTGTACAAGATGATAGGAGGAATCGATACAGGGACCGCTTCCACAGGGTGGAGATAGCTAATACAAGAGGACATAATTTCAAGGTGATTCAAGGAAACCACAGGGGATGAGGTAGTTCTTTTAAAATAATAAGTGGTGGGTGTGTGGAATGTGCTGCCAGTGATGGTGGTAGAAGCAGATACATTAGGGACATTTAAGACTCTTGGATAGACACATGATTGCAAGAAAATGAAGGGCTATGTGGGAGGGAAGGATTAAATCGACCTTTGAGCAGGTTAAAAGGTCAGCACACCATGGGCTGAAGTGCCTATAATAGCTATGCTGTACTATTACAAAATACTTTTGCCTGCCCTTTTAGGCAAGATGGCTCGTGTTCTGTTTCCTGGGAATTTCAGTCCAACAGTACGGCCAGTTACCAGTGGGCAGCCAGCCGTGTGAAATTTTGGCTAAGATTAGCAAATAAAACTACATTTGGCCTCAGAGGCACAAGTGAATGGCTAATAAGTTTTAGGACTTTTGCTGAAACTTTCAGAAGCAGATGATTAACAGTCAAGTTAAAGTTCTGCTGGAAAAATAATTGGTCTGAGGCTCTCTTTTGGAGTCTACACCTCAACTGCAGGAAGGCAGTTATTACTGCATGTAGTATGAGCCAAGGGGAGTGACAGAAGCAGCTGCTTCACTCATTATCCCCACTGACAAATTTCAACAATTCCTGGGACACACTTGTACATTCAGATTTCCAATATTCCATTATCATCCACTGCTTTCTGCCACCTGACTGCTGCAGAGGAACTTCCTCCCCTCTGAGGGGGATAACAGCCATAGTCCAAGAACACAGTGCAACTAGCTATTAATACAAACAAGGCCAACCTTCAATATGGAATAATGACAACTGCATGAATAAGCCATCTCTCATACAGTGGCACAATGTAGCTTTTGAAGTGCATGCATTGTCAGTCCTTGAACTTAGTCAGGTTTTCTTGAGATCTCAAGTATATAATTGCACAGAACCACTTGTCTACACCAAAAACGTGGAAATATGTAACTGCGACACTGAAAGCGTTTCATCATTTATTATCTTTGTGCTTAAAAATTTCCAGATGAAGACCTGTCTCAATCCAAAATATCAACTTGTTATTCCTCTTCAAAGATGCTGCCTGACTTGTTAAGATCCTCCAAAATTTTGTGTTACTCTGAATTTCCAGTACCTGCAGAAATCTTATGATTCCCCCCTGCAAAATTACTTTATGACTCAGACCCATTTTGAGTGGTAAAAGCCCCGTGAATTTCTCTGGAATCTGTGCAGAATTATCCTGACGTTCATGTTCTGGGCTTAAACATGACGACTGGGTACTTGGTACAGATAAGAGCACAGACAAAAGGAAAGCTGAATTCCAGAAGCAAACTTATGACGAGTATTGTTCTTTATAACGCAGGCCTGAAAAAGTAACAATGGAAAGGTCATGTGTGCCTATGCTGCCAAAGCCATAGATAAGAACAGATGGGCGGCAGGTTACCACAGAAACCAATAACCATTTGTTTGAACACAAAGTATAAACAATCTTAGTGTTTAGGTCTAAAAATGGCACAGTTAATGACTTTGAGGGAACAAAGCACTCGCATATGACTGCAGGGATAAGAGGTTTAGCTGTATATGACAATTCATTATAATTTTATACTCACCCAGCTAGAAAGGTATGCTCCAAGTTGGGAAGTCCAAGTGCCACTCCAAACATTTAGATTGACACTAGTTGAGAAATTAAACCAAGAACACGCATGTTTTCCCAAATGGCTAAGACCCTTCAACTTTTAGTTGAAGGGAAGCGAAAGTTTCCCTTTTATCTTTGTATTATAAATTTACTTCAAACTTCAGTTAGAAGACAACAATCTGGTCATTACCTTATTGTTGTTTGTGGGGGATGCTTGTGTACAAGTCTGCTGCGTGTTGTTTACAAAAGTGACAACACTTTAAAAGCAAAGAACCAAGTGGGCTGTGCATGTCCCATAAAGGTCATGTACAACCCTTCAATCCATCAGCAGACCTACTGGCCCAACTCCAAGTCATTCACACCTTGAGAAGGAGGTAATAAACTCCAATGGTCCATCTTATTACGGTGCTACACCCATCGAGTTCTAGTGTTCTTCCAATCCACAATAGCATGGTGGCGATAGTACCTTGCAGACACAGAAAAGCTTTTCCATGGGCAACTGGAGCACCAGGAGGAAACCCACGCTGTCATGGGGAGAACGTACAAACTCCTTACACGTATCACAAGTTTGTTCAATGGCACTCCAGTGTCGAGAGCTATACTCAACTCAGGAAACATAAAAAGACTGAACCATGAGCACATACAGCTGATTAACAGAAAGATCAATCTCTCCCTCAGAGTAACTGAGCTATCCTGTGCTAATGGAACTTTCCCTAGCAATTTCTCCAAGCAGACAGCTGTTTACACTTAAGCTATGAAGCAAAAAAAACCTCGACCATTTGGGTTAGTTTATACAAAAGCTTTTTTTTAAAAAAAGACTTTTATTTTCTGGTCACTTTCTCAATTACAGGTACATTGTATTTTATGGATACTTACAAAGCAACTGGGGATGAAGGAGTCCAAAGTAAACAAAGTCAGTGACACAGTCAAAAATTACAGCATTCCATGCAAATTATCATACATCAGTTTATGCTCTATAAAAACCATGATGGTTGTTGCTCAATGAACTGACTAAAGCTTTAAAAACTAAGATTTTTCTTTAAACATGACAGAAGTTTGAACATCACACTGGGGTGGATACAGAGGACAATATCTGTCCCAGCCCGTGCACTTTAAGAACAGCTTTGATCTTGTCCAGCCGCAACCCTTCCCTCAGCAGCCTCTGCTCCTCGACTGAGACAGGGCGAGGGAGAGGGTGAAAGACAGAAGGGTACATCAGGGACGTAACAAGATGAAAACCGAACGCGAGGCTTGTCACAAACTCATTCAAACACATGGAACTACATTTATTTTTAAGAAATAATTAAATGAGACTAGAGTGGCTCAAGTCAGGATCCTGTATAATTCAACGTCAACACCAAAATTAGTTTCAGCCCCTAACCCAACTGCAATACACAAAAAGGGGTTGCAATACAAAAAAATTTGCTTCCCTCCATAACTGTTAACACTCATCAGTAAAAAATATTGCGTGGAATTTGTTTTTTCCAAACAGTGCGGTACATATGTAACATAAGAACCTCAGAATAGGTGACCCTGCTAATCTAAAAATAGCAGTATGAACCAGCATGTACATGACACATATCAGATGCACTCCAATCCAACAATGCATCCTTTTAGTATCTGCATTTTCTGCACCAATGCAAAATAGAAATGGGACCATCCCATCACTTTTTAAAGGGCTCGTGTCCACTAGATTATTTGGTGTCCTATTTTTAAAAAATGTATTAAAATATTTTTGCAATTCTGAACAGAAGTCGCTGCTCACCGATCCACATGTCAGTTAACAAGGTGGCCTTGGATGTGCAGATACAAAACACTGAGGGTAATTTACTGCCAAAAGCATAGCCCCGAAAGGCAAAACCTCTACAAACTATGTTATCACTGAACAAAACTGCAGGAGGAGCAATTTGGTGCTTTCCTTGTCTTTCCACTCCTGAAGGCACTGACTGATGGATGATAAGAGGTGTAACTGGCCCAAGTGATCTGCAAATCTTGCGGGAATCCATAGGGAGCATCACACAAACTTTGTAAATTGCAGGGATGCAATCCTTTACCACATGGGGATGGGTGAATATAAAGATTTTTTTGGATCAAAAACCTTTAACATGAAAATATTTAAAATTTTTTTTCAAGTTACAATCTGAAGTGTATGTTTGAAAAAGTGGTGGAATTTGCCATGTGTTAGCCAAGACTTAACTGGAGAAAGTAAATGGACATCATCTTCAAATATGAAAGCAAGGAGGGCACTCAAACATGCCGCGAGTTAATCTCGCACCTCTCTGAACAAATGAGTTAAGACCATTTTGAGGTCATGGTCAATTCTTCCTGCCTTAGTGCAAAATATTTCTATTTCCAATGTGCGATGGGCCGATTTTCTTCTTTGAGCGTTCTTTCTGGTAGTGCATTTCAAGTTAGCAGAGAAAGAATGAAAAACAAGGGTACCAAAAACAGTGATGCTGGGTGTGCTAAAGCAATGTGGACACAACTCTCTAGGTCTGAATCAGAGCCCCAGATTATTCACACCGTGTTATGTCATCAGGGAAAGTTTATCACCTCAGACTGGGCATCAAGTGCCCGTAGAACAGAAGGGAATGTTTAATAGAACACCTTCTTTATCCAGTTCTCTTCCTCTCACCCTCCCCGTGGTACATCTGGACAGACATCACAGAAGCTTCAGCAGGTGTGGAGCTTGTCAGACCTCCAGAAAAAGCATTCTAACTGAACCTAACCTAGTCCATTTTCCTGGAAAGTTCTCTGATCCAAAGTGGGATTTAGTTATCCTCCTGTTTTTGCCCTAACTCCTTCATCTGCCAAACTGTTCCCATGTACATTTTCAAATACCCTACCAGCCAACCATAACACGGGCTTAGTCGCCCTCTGGTCCGACTGACAGGTGGAACACAGTCTGCATGGCCGAGGTACCTGACCCATTTAATAAAAATGTAACTAAACAGGTAAAACTGATTATATACATCAATTATATACAACTGTGGCAAAATAACTGAGCAGAGATTAAAAATACATTATACACTCATAGAACATCTGCTTTAGGAAAATACGGTATTGCTACATTTATGGGCTGCACCCTAAAATCCAGCTCCTCTGTGAAATCACCTCATATACTGGTTGGAGCTGATCCAAGTACAGTTTATACATGAATCTGTCTGACATCTGAAACTACACTGTAATCTGTATTTGCAATTGTGTCACCTTCACCAGGAGGGCAGAATCGTGTGGAAATCCTGGCTGCAAAGCAGCCACTGGAGTCATGATGTGAGACCCCTGAAATACCATTATGAAGTTATGGTTAGGCTGTGCATAAGGGAGAGAAGACAGCATTTCCTTCTGCCCTTGCATCAGAGTGTAAAAGTATTTAAATCAACCCCAATGCACAAAGAGCTGAAACCTCAACATCTCTTTAAAAAAAACTCAGTTACAGTACAATACTGACTGGATCCAATCAAAACAACAGTAGTTTAGGCAGTTTCTCTCATTTTTCTTTTAAAAGAGCTAAATTTCATTCTGTAGCTGTTCCCTTGCACCATTTCCAACAAAGAAAACTTGAGTTGAAGAGGCAGCCCCACAGGTGCTATAACCCAGCTACACATCCTTTCACCCATTCCCAAAAATTTATTTTCATATCCAAGCTAAGTGACTGCTGACTGTGATGGACATCACGCCAAACCCTACCCTAGATTACAAATTTGAGCACGTACAAGACTGGAAGCTTGGCCTTCATCTCTTCTTGGCTGGTGGTAAGAGTAAAATTGTGGGAGTCGAACAGTACGTTGGCCTCAGGATGAGATGGGCTGGTGGTTTCTATGAGGTTCTTGTAAACCTGAATCAGCTCAAGTCAGAAAACCCAGCAGAGTAACAAACATCACCTGTTACTTCTCCAGAGAGCCACCCTCTACTCCACCCATCAGGAGGGCTGGACATACTAGGACTCCTCAGACCCACGCAGCAAAACAGACACTTGCCCACATGACACTTCAAGTCTTGAACACCCCAACTATCGAACAGTCTACATCCAAGCTTGTGGCTCAGATGAAATATAGGGTGTATCTTTTCCCCAACTCTAGCGTTGGGTTTTTGCACAGAACTCCATTCCGGTAGTTGGGATTTGATTGAGGGAACCAGGGTTGTAACTGACTGAGCCATCTACACATTCAAATTTTGGCAGCAGTACATTAGAGCAAAATGTGATTTGCTTTTATTTGTCAATCAGCTGCTAAGTGCCTTGCTTAAGTCCTGGGAAATGGTCACATAGGTCATCAAGCTCCAGCTTTGATGTTCAGAGGCAGGATATATCAATAGGCATTCAGCACATAATGCCCACCATGGTCAACAGCAAATCAGTCACCAAACATGGTAACTGGGTGCAGAAAGACAACTGTGAGCCAGGCATCCATGGGCTGGCCTCTAGGCCAGTGGCCAAATGAAGTCATGGGAACAATGAAAGAGGGAAATGGAAGGAATCACACTGGAAACTATTTTACAACTGAATTCCACTTCCATTGCTCTGGTGGAATTGTGGTGCAGCAAGTTTGAAACTGTAAGCTGCTATAACCAGGCCAGAAGGAATCAGCAATAGGTCTTTACGTGAATGAGGCATTTCTCACGGTACAGGCTTGTGGCGAGGATATCACTTTAAATGCTGGTGGTGACCTGTGCTGCCTGAAAGATCTGCCGGAGTTATAGGAGCAAAATCTTCTTTCTTCACATTTTAACCCTTCAACCTCAAATGGGCAGTTAGGCCCAAGTCTGGACCATGAAAGGCAGTGATGCCCACTGGAGGAAGGTGGGGGGGGGGGGGGGGGCTCCTCTATCTCAGCCATGGCAGCTCTAGTGTACTAGTCCCCACTAATGGTGGCACCAAACCAGTCAACTCATGCCCCTAGCCCAGTGCTGCACCACCATGCCCCCACCTGTGATCCAAGATACCTCCAGCTGCTGATGCCAACCATTTGTGACAGGAAAAGTTGAGCGTATATATATCATCCAGGATCAAAGAGCAGCTAGGGCCAAGATAAAATCAGAGATTTAAAAGAAAAAAATCAGACAGAGAGGGGTATTTCTCTACCCCTGCAAAGAAAACAAGTCTAGATACTTCCATTGGTGAAAGCTTTGTGCGACCATGTGACACTCTGTGTTCTCCAATATGCCTGTGGAGAAGCTACACTGTTTGAAATCACAGGCCTCCATTGGAGAGGCAGGAAATTCACACCAAATTCGGGAGTGCGCAGCTGTTTTACATAAAACATTTCTTGCCCTCATAGGCGTGACCAGATGACCACTTTTGGATTACAGACTGGAGAGGGAGGGTGTAGGTGAGGATGCAGTGCCTCTTGACACCTCCCCCATCAGTGGCAGAGGATCCAGCTGGCATAACCGGTGCCATGCAGAGACAGGTATGGGGCAGTTTACAAGATCAGCATATTCTAGTTCATGGTGGCTTTAGTCCTGCCTCCTCCCCACTCTCTGCGCATGAGTACAGACTCCAGGGCATCTGCCACAGTGTGCACTCCTGCCAATCTAAACCTCTTGCCCTCCTCGCGAAAAACAATAGTAACAGCAAACTGGCGATATTTACAAATCATTCTCGCGGAACCCGTAGAAAGACTCCGTGTCACTGTCTGCCTCGAACAGCTTGGTCAGCAGCCTGGGGTCGAGGGGTGCCGTGGGGGCTTCCTCCTCACTCTCGTCCAGCTTCCCACTCAGTTCCAGCTGCTCCTGCAGGAAGCTCACCAGCTCCTCCTGGACCTCAACCTTGTGCTGTTGGGGGGTGGGCTGCCCTCCAGGTGCCGAAAGCAGGCCAGCTAACAGGAAGGATTGCTGTACCACTCCAGAATTGGAGCCTACAAACTCAACTGCCTCTGCCACCCAGTTGAGCAGGGACTGCAGCACATCGCCGTACACGTCCCGATAGCATTTGGCTTCCCTCAGGTACTCGGCCCATCGTTTCTGCAAGAAGTTTCTGAAAGTTTGGCTGATGCACATGTCAAGGGGCTGTATTCTGGAGGTGCAGCCCCCTGGAATGACCAGGGGCAGGGAGTTACAGCGACTTAGGCCATCGATGAAATTGTCTGACAGATGGCCGCGGAAGCGGTCCAGCACCAGCACGCTCCGGCCATGCCGTGTAGACACATGCCTCTGCCACACTTTGGCCAGCCACAGTTTTAAGATTTCGTCATCACTGTGCCCGCTTGTTTTTACCTCTAGGAGAATGTCGCTGGGTACCTTCAGCCAGGATGGTAGGCCGCCCCGGGAGAAGACCATGGTGGGCAGCAGGCTTCCATCTGCCAAGATGGTGAAGACCACCACAAACTGCGGCTGCCCAGTCCCCATCAGCCCTAGGCTACCCAGCGTGCCATCGGGCCTGTGGAGCGACTCCGGGTCGAGGAATATTGGGATTTCGTCCATGTTGGCGATCATCCGGCGTGGGAAGTCCCTCATGTTTATCTGTCGTTGAGCAAACTCGAGCAAAGTCTGGATGTCTCCCTCCATCTTTTTTGGCAATCTGTGCTCCACTGTGACCTTGGCATAGGCCAGAAGGTTGTGCCGCAGGAAGAACCCAACTGCCCACAGGCAAGTCTCTGCCAGTTGGTGGTCCTCAGGACCCAGCAGCCCAAGCAGCTTCTGGAGGAAGGTTTCTTCAGTGAGGGGTAGCTGCTGCTCCCTCTGCACCAGGACCCACTCGACCAGCTGTTCCTCAGCCTCTGTGCACAGGAGAGGGGGTTTAGTGTCACTGGCAGCATTCAGCAGGTCAAGTTGCTGGGCACACTCGTTCAGCCACTGCTCCACCTGACTCCGAGAGCTGGCATAATGCTCCAACGCAGCCTGCATACCGCAGCACAAGGCGTGCAGCACCACCCTGAACTCATGCTCAGACAGGGGTCTTCCATTAGAGGGCAGATCTTCCTGCTCAATCTCAGGTTCAGCATCTTCCTGTGACAAATCGTTGTTGCTCTGGTGGTGTTCAGGACTTAAATCATTGCTGTTCTCCTCAACAGATACTGGACTCAAGTTCCTACTTTCCTCCTCGACACTGACTGGACTCAAATTCTTCCTCTCTTCCATGAGTACTGGGCTTGAACTTTCTTGCGTCTCCTCAACAATTATTGGACTCAAACTCTTCTTGTCTTCTTCAATGTAGATGGGACTCGCAGGCTTTGTAACTACATTGATTGGTACTGCACACAAAACACTTTTGTCATTACTGGAAGCAGTTGGAGGTGGAGATGGAGGTGGAGGTAGAGGTGGAGGTGACAGTGGTGAACTTTCAACATCTGAACGGGAACTAACCCTTGCATTAATATAGTTAGTGGAGCAGACTGTGCTGAGCCTTACAGTTGTGACTTCCAGAGTCCTGCAAGAGTACAAAGACAAAAATCAATGGTTTTCCTCAAAACTACCTCAGTATTCCTACTTTGCTTGCACTATTTTGTAAGCTACAGTAACTTTTCATGTCTTTGCACTGAATTGCTGCCACAAAACAACAAACGTCACGCTATACTAGTCAATGATAATAAATCAGATTCTGGAAAATTGCAGACTGCCAGAGCTTGATAAGTGACATTTTCTATTTTGAATAGAATCTGTACCAACCAGAAAGCATCTACGTCTCAGGCAACTAACTCCAAGCATGACCCATGATGCTCCTGGCATTCCACTTCACCTGATACTAAGAATGCTTCTGGCAGTGAATGCTAAATTCATATTTTAAGGTGATTGGAGGGAAGTATAGGGAGGATGTCAGAAGTGGTGAGAGGCAGATACAGTGATGCTAGAAAGTTGGTGAATTCTGTCGAATTTTCTCTATCTCTGCATAAATATGACCTAAAATTTGTTATCTTCACACACATCCTAAAACTAGAAAAGAATTCAATTAAATAACACAAAATACATTACACTTGTTCATTTATTTATTGAGAAAAATGATCCAATATTACATTTACTTGCTGGTAAAAGTATGTGAACCTCTGGGGTAATGCCTTTTACAAAAGCTATTTAGAGTCAGGAATTTCAATCAATGAGATGAGATTGGAAATGGTTGTAGAGGTGCCCTGCCCTATGTAAAACATCAGATTACTGACAGTGCCTACTCTTCTCAAGAAAGATTTACTGAGGTGCACCATGCCGCAATCAAAACAACTTTCAGAGGACCTTAGAATAATTGTAGAGATGCACAAAGCTGGAAAAGGCTACAAAAGTATTTCTAAAGATCTGAGTGTTCATCAGTCCACATTAAGAGAAAATGTCCACAAATGCAGTAAACTCAGTACTGTTGCTACTCTCCCTAGGAGTGGATATCCTATAAGGATCTCACCAAGAGCACAACATGCAATGCTGAAGGAGGTGAAAAAGAACCCAAGGGTAAAAGCAAAAGAACTACAGAAATATTCTTTTTCCAACAAATGCATGTATCACTGGATTGTTTCCTCAATAAATAAATGAAGTATAATGATTTTTGTGTTATTTATTTAATTGAGTTCTCTTTATCTAGTTTTAGGACCTGCGTGAAGATTTGATCAAATTTTCTACAGGGTTCACAAATTTCCTAGTACCACTGTATATTAGGGGCATTAGAGACTCTTAACTTAAGTAAATGGAGAAAAGTAAAATGAAGGGCTAGATTAATTTTGGAGTAGATTAAAATATTGGTACAACATTGTGGGAGTTAGAGTGGCTCAGGCCATTAATGAAATTGTCAGACTAATGGCTGCAGAAGCCATATTGTTCTGTGTTCATATGCTGAAGTTGAAGATAAGGTCATAATGTATAGGGAAATACAACAGAACTACACATTGCTCTGCACTAACAGACAAATGAGTAGCAATCAGATATTATAGCCAAATCCCAATTCTTCCCCACCACACTGGGGCACCTTTTGCTATCCTAGGAATACAAGACACCAATCGCAACAGCCCAACCCATCAATCCCACAAACATAATTAGGTTTTAAGCAAATTCACCCAAATATGCCCAACTTATCACAATACACAAGCGCTTTGCATTCCAGCGTGTACTTACTTGACAACAGGACCCTTCACTTCTGAGGTGGCTGGACCTACAGAAGAGGATATGTGTAAGGTTTGGTAATGGATGACAAATGCATTCAGTACACATCTTGGAGTACAAAATAGAACATTCAAGCAATTGACCAAGGTTACCTCCTCTAAATACCAGGCATTTTAGGATTTTACTCATGTGCAGCTCTTTACATGAAGTTAGTGTTACTCTATTAAAGAGGCAGCATTAAAAGATTCATGGTTCTCTCTTCTTCCACAGTTTACCCTGGACCTGTCCTTATCACATGTGGTTTTGTGAACAATGACAGACGTTTCCAAAGATGATAACTGAGCACATCTTCAAGAGATGCTGCCTCAACGTAGTGGAATCTATCACCAAAGACCCTCACTCTCCAACACATGCTCGCTTCTCATCACTACCATCAGGGAAGTGGTAGAGCAACTCAAAGACTTACTGTCAATGATTTAAAAACAGCTTCTTTCTGTCCATCACGAGATTGCTGAACCCCGGAACACCATCTTGTTACTCATTTTTTGCACTATGTATTTTTGTAATTTATAGTAATTTTATGGCTTTGCAATGTACTGTAACTACAAAACAACCAACTTTTACATGTCAGTGACAGTAAATCTGATTCTGACCCACCTCAATATTGATGCTACACTGAAAATTGTTTACTGACAAAACTTTCCACTACCTGAACTTTCTTCTGTTTTTCCTTCAGCGCTGGACTCCTGAACATCATCTTTCTCCTCTTCTCCATCGCTTTCACCTTCAGCAGTTGGAAGCCACGATTCCGAATCTTGTGCTGCTTCCTCTGCCATTTCAGAGCTTTTCTTCTGATTGTTCGCTTTAGAAACAGGGCAGGAGAAATACAAAATAAAAATTTTGAACAGGGTGAAAGTGGGGTGGACAGGCAGAGGAATTAAAATTTTATAACTGTCAGATCTGGTTAAAAGCTGCAAGCACATCACTTAATAATTGAGGATCACATCAAGGGGAGCACGGTAGAGTAATGGTTAGCATGACTTTTACAGTGTCAGCGATCAGGGTTCAGACCTGCCACTGTAGGTAATGTTCTCCCCATCACTGTGTGGGTTTTACCTGGGTGCTCTAGTTTCCTCCCACATTCCAAAAGGTTAGAGTTGCTAAGCTGTGGGTATACAACGATGGGGCTGAAAGCATGGCGACACTCGCCCCTGCACACATCTGGACTGTGTTGGTTATTGACGCAAATAAAGCATTTCACTGTATGTTTTGATGTACATGGGACAAATAAAGCTAATAATTTTTTTATTAAAAATGCTGCCTTGTCAGCCATTGACATTGTGGCTTTTGAGTTAAAATTCAACCTACACTCAGTTAGAAACTGGGTGTTACATACACAAAATGCTGGAGGAACTCAGCAGGCCAGGCAGAACCCATGGAAAAAAGTGTAGTCGATGTTTTGGGCTGAAATCCTTCAGCAGGACTAGAGAAAAAAAAGCTGAGTAGATTTAAAAGGTGCAGGGAGGAGAGAAGTAAAGAGCTGGGAAGTTGATTGGTGAAAGAGACAAGGCCATGGAAGAAAGAAAGTTGCGGGGGGGGTGGAAGAGGAACACCAGAGGGAGGTGATGGGTGGGCAAGGAAATAAGATGAGAGGGGGGTAAAGGGCATGAGAAATGGTGAAGGGAGGTGGAGAGAGGGAGGCATTACCAGAAGTTTGAACACAGTAAATGACTCCAAAAGACTCACAGGTGAAGTGTTGCCTCACCTGGAAGGACTGTTTAGGGCCCTGAATGGTAGTGAGGGAGGTGGTGTAGGGAAAGATGTAGCACTTGTTCCACTTACAAGGATAAGTGCCAGAAGGGAGATCAGTAAGGAGGGACAAATGGACAAGGGAGTCGTGTACAGAGCGATTCCTGCAGAAAACAGCAAGAGGATGGGAGGGAAAGATGTGCTTGGTGGTGGGATTTCTCTGGAGGTGGTGCAAGTTTCAGAGAATTAAGTGCTGGACATGGAGGCAGGTGGGGTGGTAGGTGAGGAAAGGGTGGTGGGAGGATGGGATAAGAGCAGACATGCGTGAAACTGAGTGTCAATTCTTTGCATCGTTCATATTTCTTCATAACATGAAGCACACTTTGACTCAGAGCTGTCCCATTCCTCCACTCAGTTATTTTCCTTATATTCCAAAAACTCCCTCGGATTCTACCTCTTGCACACACTGGGATTAATTTTACAGTGGCCAGTTAACCCAACAAACTTCACATCTTTGGGATGTGGGAAGAAACCAGAGTAGTCACACAGAGAACATGCAAACTTCACTGACAAACACAGCTGTTCAGGATTGAGGTTTGGTCACTGAAGTGGTAAGACAGCAGCTCTTCTCTGTTCTACTGTTATTAACCATGTGGGAAGAGAAATATTTAATGCCACAGGAGCAAAACCTCTATAACTAAGTTTGAGGTGTGAAAGACAGACATGCTCCAGAGATGATCAAACTTACTCCTTGATTCTGGTATCTCCTTGCAATTTTCAAAGTAAATTCAAATGAATTTATTATCAAAGTACATATACTATATACAACCTTCAGATTCATTTTCTTGCAGGCACCCACGGGGGTGGGGGGAACACAATTAGAATTAATTAAGAAATAGAAAGACCAAAAAACACCTAATGTGCAAAAGAGGACAAATTATGCAAATTTATGCAAATTATGAAAATTATGCAAAGAGTCCACAGCTATTGAGTCAGTTCAGTGCTAGGGTGAGGGAAGCTGGTCTAGAAAACCAATGGCTGCAGGGCACAACGGCTTCTGAACCTGGCAGCATGGGAACCAGGACTCCTGCACCACATACTGATGGCAGTAGTGAGAACAGAGGATTGAAGTATACTGATCTTACCAATTCTTGCATTCATCTGAAAGTGTAGAGAAAGAGTGCTGCAGAAAGAACTGAAGTTGATTTTTTTCTCAGGCAAAAGTATTTTAGGTTTATCAAAATTAAAGTGATACTTTTGCATATCCGTAAATAAGGGAAGTTGGACAAGATTCCTGACTCTATACCCAAGATTTCAGAGGCTGAGTTTGAAGGAACATCTCATTCTAGTTTAAAAAAAAGCAATGGCAACTGAAAACCACACCTAAACCCGAGTACCGTGCGCCCCTACCTGTGAGTGTCACAAATCGGCAGGGACCGTGCTCTTGGTTTAGATCCAGGTGTTGTGCCATCTCATCCCCATCACCTTTATCAACAGTAAACGTACAGGATGAGCATGCCAGCAAAACGCCACTGTAAGGGAAGAAAAGACATTTTACCATGTCAGTACAGGACACTCACCTTATATAATTTACATCAATGAGCAAATGGGAGGACATTTTGTCATCAGCTGTGGCACAGTGGCTGTGATCTTCCCCCCTACATCCCAGAGATTGAGCATGTAACCTTGGCTGTTATTTCATTACAGAACTGAGGCAGTGTGATACAATCAATGGCGTACTTTTGCAGGCAAGATTGTGATACGAAAAATACTGCAGTGGTATTTTAAAAAATAAGTGCATGTTCTCCAGTGTACTGATCCTAAACTTGCATCAATAAAACAGGTGAGCTAGATACTAGATACGTTTTGTTAGATACGTTTGCTAGATACTAGATACGTTTTGTTTTGTATGTCTTGTTAAAGACATACTGTTGGCTGCAAACTGACTGCTGGGATTCCTGCACTTGACTTTCAACCACTGAGATATCTGGACAGAAGCTAGGATTTAAAAAAAAAAAAAAAAAAAATTCTTCCTAATGCTTAATTAGCAAGCAACTGGCTGTCCAACCCAAGCTAGTTAGTGTGCTGGAATTGGGTCTACTTTACATTAAAATATTTGAATTTGCATCCACTCGGTGTTGCTGAACCATGACAGCCCATCATTTCCTCTAGGTGAGGATCAGTTTGCTTTGTATCATTGCGAGCATCCTCTATTCTTGATTGATATTCAAACTTCTAACCTCTCAGACCAACAGCATGGTTAAAAATTTCACTTAGAATGATAGTTGATTGCTATGGAAAAGTTCTGAGTTGGACGGAGTTGAGTGTGTTTCAAGTGTAATTTCTGGGCTATAAAAGGCAAAGCTAACCCAAATTACCTTTTTTTCATTTTTCCAAACATCAAGTATTTTGGTTTCCCTCGTTGAGTGTGGTAACTGCAGAATAAATAGAGTTGTGTTAATAAAATAGCAGAGCAGGAGCATCCCCAAAGCTCCAAGCCCAACCTGCTGTTCTGGTTAACCTGTCTCAACTCTCATTTCCCACCAACATTGCTTAGTTCCTTTCACATCCAGAACTGTGTCCAACTGGCCATCTACATTCTTAAGTGAAAAAGCCAGAGATCTCAGTGAAGAAGTTTTCTTAAGTGCAGCATTGCTTTCCCACTAGAACCTTTTTGATCATGTAGACAGAGTTGGGAGACTTCTGACATCTGCCTCACCAAGTTTCTGAGAAGGTTTATAGGTTTTAAATGCTCCTCTCATTCTCAAAGTCCAAAACTATTCTGCCCGATTTCTGCTCATGGGACACAACTCACTCTAGAAATTTACACTGCACCACCATGTGTGCTTTAGGTAGGTAGATCAAAATATTTAAATATTTTGCCACATTTCATGTGAATGCTCAAGTCCTTAGAATTCTTTGCAAATACACAAGACAGACTTGGATATACAAAGCAGGGAGATGATTGGGCGGAGAAGCAGCTAGCAAATTAGACAAAGAAAATTTCAACACAAAGTTGGAATATATGACAAGTTTTGTTACTAACAAAGTTGGACAAGTTGAAACACTTTGGTCGGGCAAGTTTTGAATCTATAGTACAGACTGTACTAATTAATTCCAGCCAAGCTCCAAAATTAATCAATTAACCTACCAGTTCAACTTTGGCAATCTCAGCAAACAGCATTTCAGACTTCAGGTTAGGGAGATTTCCCACAACTGATGCACCGTATTTAAAAAGGACAGTTCTGCTGCTCAGAGGAAGATGACTATTGTGTCCAGCATAGATCCCAAGAGCTCCAGACAAGTGTTTCAATTTGTACTAAAACACATTTATGAAAGATATGGATAGGGATAGAAATTTAAAACAAACTTCAGTATGGCTTGCAATACTTGTCATAGATAATTCAAAAGGTTGTGTTCATGGAGCTTGTATTAGAATTGTGCTGAACTAGATCAAATTGGTGTTCTTTTGGTGCAGTCTGAACTAACACAGATTACTCTTGTCCTACTCAACCTTAGATGCCATGACTGCTGAATGTGCAATTACAGTGTGATCTGTCTCCAATGCAAATATAAACACAGTAATTGACAACACCATCTACACAACATTCTAGCAGCACATACAGTTTTAAAATATATTGCAAAACAACATGCAATAGAAATGCAAATGCACAGAATAAGTCTGAAACAACTCAATAGGCACATTCACACCGATCAATGCCAACATTTGTCTTCCTCCCTATTCTCAATTCATACTGAAGCAGAACCCTCTGTTCCTCTTACCCTCCTGCACTGACATACGCGTGGTCTGAAATGTAACCAGCTGATAATGACAACAAGCCCCAGATCCAGGTGGCCCTACCTGATCATGTGGTCAGCGTAAGCCCGGCTGCAGCTGGTGCTGTACCGACATCGGGAGCAATGGACGTACGTGGGGAAGTGGTTGCTGATGTTGTTGATGTTAGTGATGTCGAAGTTGCACTCCAGGCACACCTGGTTACCATGTACCTTCCTGTTAGTTTAGAATAAACACAGAACTTAGTTTCACTGGCAATTCAAACAAAGCATACTGTGATCGTAAAGCGTTCCCTGAAATAATGTCAGAAGCAGAGACTGAAGCACATCAGGCCCAGCCACCCTAACACCAAACATCCTGCAGACCTCAGCATGTCCCAGCCACTAATTTTTGGGGTCATTAGTGCAATGTGGAAAAGCTGAAGCTAAATTACACACTCACGAAAAACGTGAGCATAACAGAACACATTGATGCCAGCCAGCATCAATGAACAGAGAAATAAATGCTTCAGGTTGAAATTCCTTTGTCAGAAAATCCTGACCTGAAACAACAGTATGTCACTTTCCAAACATACTGGTGGGATCTGCTGAGTGTTTCTCACATTTTCCATTTTAGATTTACAGTATTTTTCTTCTATTTTCAGCCATTTAGATGATGCCATCTATTTTAAACGTCAGTTGGTGGGTGAATAATGACTGGCTTGCTCTTTAAAAAGAGTCACAGGCAGATATGTTGCGTTCACTTTAAGAGCCAAACAAGGCCTTAGATAACAGCAATTCTGACAGTGCAACATTTTTCTGTACTTCAATAGGGATATCAACCAGGTTTAAGTCCTCACGTCCCTGGAATGGAATTAACCATTATGTCCAGACTATGGCAAAACTGCTGATCATTAAACCACAATTAACCAAGGCATACAGTGAAGGTGTGGTGGTGTGTGTGTGCAAGTGCGAGAATAGCTTTTGTTGAATGATATGCAAAAGAACACTGCCATGTGTAAAAGGTTATGAGACAAAGGGAGCCACTTGGCTGCAGCACACACAGAACTACTTAATGTAGGCTTAGAACAAAACCTGCTGGAGGAACTCGGGTTTTCTTTTATTTGTTTAGAGATACAGCACAGAACAGGTCCTTTTGGCCTGAATCACGCCACACACCGACGCACCGATTTAACCCTAGCCAAATCACAGGACAATTTGCAATGACTAAATTTAACCTACTGACCAGTATGTCTTTGAACTGTAGGAGGAAACCCATGCACACACAGGAAGAACATACAAACTTTCTTACAGAGCACGCTGAAATTGAACTCTGAACTCCAACACCCCAATCTGTAGTAGACTTGCACTAACCACCACTCTTCCATGGGCAGGATACATGCAGGTAAATGGCAGTTGCACTTCAGGTAAAAAATTTTCATCTGACAATGAAGGTTCTCAATCCAAAATGCCAAATGCAACATTTCCCTCCATTAGATGATGTGTGATCCACTGCGTTTTATTTAGCTGCAGATTCTAGCATCCGTAGTCTCATCTCCAGATTAACATAGCCTCAGCATAATCAGGAAATTGCAATGGTAATTGTCAACAATATCCTGCAAGAACTACCTCTGCAGAGTTAGTGACCTTCAGAAGCATGGCGAAAGCTGGGGATTATGATGTAAAATTTAATTGCACCTGGCTTCCATGCCTATAACAGAACAGATGACTGCATATTAGAGCAACATATTCAGACAAACAAAATAAACCATATACCTGATTTCCTGCATGTCAACTAATAATGTGATCATCCTTTCCATAGACTTCTTCTTGTCCAGTTTGAGTGGAGGCTTGGCAACCGAAGTAACAGTGTGAACAGTTGAGCAAGTTGGGGGCTCCTGTGTTTTAGGAATCAAAACTGGAGGGTAGACTTTTCTGGCCGGGACCTCCTGATTGGGCCCTCCAGCTGCTCGTGCTTGACCCATTGAAGTCCTTATTGTAACCTAAAATAGAAAGAGCATCACATTCACATCCTACAACAGTAAAACTAGATTTACAATTCAAAGCATAAAGCATAACCCAAAAGTTGTGTGCATGATTCCTGATCTACATTGAGTGCATTGAACAAATTTGCATGAACAAATCATCACAGCGTAGCACCCGTGAACAACCGCATGTGCCCTTCAGAAGTAGCAGGCTTTAAGGGTCAACTAAGTCTTTCTTTTTTAAAAAAGTATAAATTCCCATGTCCATATTTGGAATGGAAATCATCCAATGTAAGTTTATCACACTGAAGTATAGGTCCCCTGCGTGTTTGTGAATTGGGGAGGGTGTTCCATTTTCTCCCCACCCCATCATCTCTCTTCAATCTCTGAAACAGCTTCTTCTACCCCATGTCAAACTGACAGATATTTATATTTCCTTTCCTGTAAGAGGATGCGTGTGCCAACTAGATGCTGGCAGATGCTTTGACAAATGCTTCAAAAAGAGCATTGCAATTAAAAGCAGTGTATGGAAATGATAAGGAGGTAGTGAATGAAAAGAGATGTGGTTAGAATTATTGAACACTCCTAACCTTGGTACCAGGCTGCAGTCCTTCCAGCTGCTTTGGCTTCTTGAATGTCTTGTGGTGATCAACCTTGTGTTCCATTTTCTCCTTGGCACTGATGAACTGGAGTCTGCACTTATTGCAGGGATATACAATTTTCTTCTGAAACAAGACAAGACAATTAAGAAAAAGCCAGAAGCTGACACCTATAAAAAGAAGTGACCCTAGTCACTTGTGTCTGCTATAAAATTCCCACCATTCCCAATCCAACATACTTGGGAATCAAGACAGAGCACATCTGCACAGGTCCAAACCCCACCATCCCATTATCCACCCCCAACTCTCTGAAGGCACCATTACCTATGACACTAAAGTTTCAACCGATGCCAGTCCATTAGCCCAATGTAATAATTCATGGAAATGAGTAAAAGAACAGGGTGAGCTGCCTCAACAACTACTAAGCAGTAGCACATGTATCTAATGTGCTGGTTATGATTTGAATCAACTCCTGGGCAAGAACCTGGGTGACATGCAAATCGCCTTTGGCCACAACAGATCTACAGTGGATGCAATCTCACTGGTTCACCATTTTGTTTTGGGGCACTGAGACAATAAAACACACATTAAGTTGCTCTTTGTTAATTACAACTCAGCATTCAACACCATCATCTCCTCAGCATTAACCGCCAAGCTTCTAAACCTCCCTTTGCAAGGGGATCCTCTGCTTCCTCATTGGGAGATCACAGGCAGGATAGATTGGTATCAACTTTTTTCTTGCTGAGGATCAATGCAGATGCACCTCTGGGATCTCAGCTTAGCCCACTACACTACTCTCTCCACACCCATGACTCTGCTAGGCACAGCTCAAACGCCATCTATAAATTCACAGACATACAGTGCACAGCATTCCAACTGGCTGCATCACCACCTGTTATAGATGATCCAATGCACAGAACTGCAGAGTCAGCCAGCTCATCATGGGCACAACCAGCCCAATTTATCGTGTTCATCTTAAAGAGGCTTTGTCTCAAGAAGGTGACATCTGTCATTAAGGACCCTCAACACCTGGTACATGCCCTCTTGACATTATACCATTAGGGAGGTGGTACAGGAGCCTGAAGACCCACACTCAACAGTTCAGGAAAAACTTTTTCCCCTCCATCAGATTTCTGATCAGCCCATAAACATTACCTTATTACTTTTTTTGGCAATATTTTGTAATTTATAGTAACTTTATGCTTTGGCACTGCATCTTGCTGTTCAACAAACTTAAGTCATTTAAAACTGTGATAATAAACCTGATTATTAATACAACCCAAGAATCAAATTACTTCTGTCGAGAAGTAGAGGAAAGAGAGAAAACCTTTGTTCTCCATCTCAAGACTCTCAGAAATAGTTCAAATCACTTAAGGACATGCAGCAAGGGACACTCACCTGGTGCTTCATGTAGTGTTGTTGGTAGGCATTACTGTTCTTTAGCACTTTGAGACAGTATGGGCAAAGCAAATTCTTAGTGTCTTCATGAATCATCCGGAAATGGCTATCCACTTCCAAATATACTGATGAGCGATACTCGCATACCTGGAAAAATAACACAAGAAAATACTTCAACGTCCTCAGTAGACTGAAGAATAGTTTCTCAACTGTATACAAGACCCCAGTCACTACCACTCCATCCCTTTACCATAAACGTCCAGCTTTAAGCCACGAGTACTATCTGGGGTACAGATAGTACATTTTATTCTTGTATTTATTTATTAAGCTACAGCATGGAGTAGGCCCTTTGAGCCAAGCTGCCAAGCAATCCTCGCACAGGACAATTTACAAGAACCAATTAACCTACAAACCGGTATATCTTTGGACCATGGGAAGAAACTGGAGCACCTAGAAGAAACTCACGCGGTCACAGGGAAAGCATACAAACTCTTTACAGGCAGTGGCAGGAAATGAACCTGGATCACCTGTACTGTGCCGCTATATTCACTAGTGTCCAATATTTATTAACCATCCTTAAACTTCCCTTGAGGGGGTCATGGTAATGGGGAGGAGAAGAATTTCCCATTGTGTTGCTGGTAAAGAAGATCCAGAATTTGAACCAAATGATAGGTGAATCAGCATCCACTCCATCTGACATCTTTTTCACTGGAGCACATGCACTAGATTACTTCATCAATTCTACCTGCCCAGCAGAAGAATCTCAGGTCTAATTTAATTTGCTTCATTATTGCAGTATGGACTGAACAAAAGAACAAGGAAGAGACAGTCATTTTACTACTCAAGGTCATGGTTCATCTTCCACCTCACTATCCTCGTCCCTCAATCTGAAATCCAATAATTACTGAACAACCTTCCCCACCCTCAGTGAAAACACTTTTTCAGCTCATTCATAAATAGCCTATTCCTGATCCTGAAATTGAGACTCCTGGCAATAAGCTTTTTAACAATATTCTAAGTTGCACTGAGATTAGACATTCCTCTGAATGCTAGAAAATACAGGTTTAGCTTATGCAATCTATCCTCATATGGCAAACCTGTCATTCCAGGATCAAGGTTGTAATATTTGTCACAAGCTTTCTATATAAATTTGAGGCAACAAGTCTATTTAGTAATTCATTGTGGTCTCACCTAGCATTCATACAAGCAGATCTTAATTTCTGTATCCCAAAGTTTGGGTTAGAAACAACACTATTTACTTTAAAAACTACATTTGAATTTTGAGGTCACAATGATCAGGGCCCTTACAATATCAATGTTCAACTCTGAAAATGTAAACTTTTTGCCTATTGTGTAGACATTGTCATGTTTTTCCACATTACATGCCATCTACCACAGATGAAACCTGAGTGAGGTATGCAACGAGAACACACTTGATCAAGTTCAGCTGCATTCCTCATGCAGCAGAACTCACAACTTATTAAATTCCTAGTTAGTCAAGTTATATTCCCTTTGAAATGTTAACCCGGGGCACTATTTCCCAGCAGAAATCAGTACCTTCACGACAGAAAAAGTGAGCAAAAATAATTATGTACAATTCCATATGAAGTGTTTGAAATATACAAAGCATTTTTCCCCAAATGAAGTAGAAGGAAACAACATAATTTGTGCCTGAGATGATCCAGCAATGATCAATTAATCTGAGAAATGTTGATAGGAACATCCTCCGTTTCATCAAACAGGGACACAAGACCTTCGACAATCTAATACCCTGACAGACGAAAACAGCTTGAGTTGAATCCACTGCTGTAAACACAGCTGGGTAAAAATTCATTCTGTTGTGTGCACTAAACACACAACATAACTTTGTAAACTGATTAGTCTTTGCTTCTCGGATGTTTAGTTCCAATGTCTTCAAGTGGAGTTGAACTGTCTAGTTTTCATCTCTTGTAGTGAACAAACTTGTTCTCCAGCAACTCAAGTTGATGCTGAAGAGGTAGCAGCCTAGATAAGGATGTTCAAAAACCAGTAAAGGGCTTCCTCACTTACTGGTCATTGACTTTCCAATTGAGTTAAGCTATTCCATTTCCAGGAAAAGCACTGAAGTAGCAGGTATGGATGACAGAGGGAAATGAGATTTACCTGACAGACATACGGCATTTCTCCTGGTTTGTGAGTATCCTTCATGTGCTGTAGGAAAAGTTGTTCTGTTTCAAATGCCAGCTCACAGATCTTGCACTTTGCTACAATGAAGGAGAGCAGGTAAGGATACAGGAGAAAAGTGATGGCTTACAAATAATTGACACGCAGTAGCCTGAACTCCGACAATCACCCAATTTGCAATCCTCGAACATAATGATCAAGCACAAGCCCCGTCCCTTTTGCTTAATTCACCTGCTCTGAATTACACAAAGAATATAGGGATTAAGCAGTACTTACTGGTGGTTTCGTAGGGGCTGTGCACATTCTCAATATGGCACTGCAGCTGGAAAGGAGTGGCGTACTGGCGGAAACAGTGCTGGCAAGTAGTGTGGTTCTCAATACTCTCATCATTTTGCTGCTCCAGTTCTAAGTGATGTTTCATGTGGTTCATAAACCTGTAGTAAATAAACTTCAGTTGTTAACTGATGCCAGAGGAAACTTCTTTTAAAAAATGCAACAAAATGCCCTATGTCAGTCCTCATCATTGTAAAACTCCTCACCCACCAGCACTTCCCTCTTTGACTGTGTACCTGCTTATAAAATTTATAGGATAAGAATATTTCACAAGCTTGTATTCAATATATACCAAGTTAGCCTCTGTAGTGCTGTAGTACTAAACCATTCCATGCCAAAACCTCCAGGTTTAGTCTTCAAGATTCAGAGTCCTGCATCATATCTAGCTAAACTTAAACTACACTTGCTGGCAGAGGAAACTATTTTGAACAGCACAGGGTCAAGCCACCATGTCAGTGCCACCCACAATGCCAATACAATGAATCCCATCTGAACGCAGAAATTTACAGGGCATCACAGGCCCCTCAGCCCACAATGTTGTGCCGACCATGTAACCTACTCTAGAAACTGCTTAGAATTTCCCTAGTGCATACCCCTCTATTTTTCTAAGCTCCATGTACCTATCTAAAAGGTTCTTAAAAGACCTTATCGTATCTGTTTCCATCACCAGCGCCAGCAGTGCATTCCACACACCCACCACTCCGTGTGAAAAACTTACCCCTTACATCCCCTCGGTACCTATTTCCAAGCACCTTAAAACTATGCACCATCGTGTTAACCATTTCAGCCCTTGGAAAAAGCCTCTGGCTATCCACACGATCAATGTCCCTCATCATCTTATACACCTCTATCAGTACACCTCTCATCCTCTGTCGCTCCAAGAAGAAAAGGTCAAGTACACTCAACCTATTTTCGCAAAGTATGCCCTCCAATCCAGGCAACATCTTTGTAAATCACTTCACTCTTTCTATGGTATCCAGATCCTTCCTGTAGTGAGGTGACCAGAACTGAACACAGTACTCCAAGTGGGGTCTGACCAAGGTCCAATATAGCTGTAACATTACCCCATAGCTCTTGAACTCAATCCCACAGCTGATGAACACCAACACACCATATACCTTCTTAACACCGTCAACCTGTGCAGCAGCTTTGAGTGTCCTATCGATACAGACCCCAAGATCGCTCAGATCCTCCACACTGCCAAGAGTCTTATCATTTATATTATATTCTGTCTTCAAATTGGACCTACCAAAATGAACCACTTCACACTTATATGGGCTGAAGTCCATCTGCCACTTCTCAGCCCAGTTCTACATCCTATCAATGTCCTGCTGTAACCTCTGACAACCCTCTAGACTATCCACAACACCCCCAACCTTTGTGTCATCAACAAACTTACTAACTCACCCTTCTACTTATTTATCCAGGTCATTTACAAACCCCATTTCCAGAAAAGTTGGGATATTTTCCAAAATGCAATAAAAACAAAAATCTGTGATATGTTAATTCACGTGAACCTTTATTTAACTGACAAAAGTACTAAGAAAAGATTTTCGATAGTCTTACTGACCAACTTAATTGTATTTTGTAAACATACACAAATTTAGAATTTCCAGAAATTCCAAGAGTATCAAAGGTCAGGAATTTCTGGTAAATGACAAAGGTCTTAAGGGTTCTCACTCTTTGTCTTTTCTTAGATGAAACCAATTCCTAAAAAGTGAAGGCTTAAGGTACCCAAGGGAATACAAAATTAACTTTTTTGTTCTAATTGTGTTCTTTCTTTTAAGGATTGTGTTAATTTATGTTTGTTTGTTTGTTTTGTGAATGCTGCTTATATGACACTTGTGCACGTCATAAATGCGCTAACATTGACTTTGAGCACCAATTCCTGACAGTCTCAATGGTCAAATGGTCTAATTCTGCTCCTGTGCCTTATGGTCTTCCCAATGCTTAATCCACGTATGATAATAGAATCATGGTCCTTGAACCCTCATATATGTGCTGACTCTTTAAGAAGAGAGCAATCCAGTAAGTCCCATACATCCATTCTTTCTTGAAGGTTCTATTATCTAGGCTATTATTAAGGACACTGGCCTTGTGAAACTACGAGTTGCGAGTCGGATGGAAACACCAAAGTCCTGAAATGGAAAATCCAAAAAGGGATACCATCCAGTCCATAATGGGAAAAACCCACCTGACCACCAATGAGCACACCTACACAGAGCACTGTTGAAGGAAAACAGCGGTCATCAGGGAACCCCACTACCCAGGCCATGCTCTCTTCTTGCTGCTGCTGCCGCCATCAGAAAGGTGGTACTGGAGCCTCAGGACTCACACCATCAGGTTTAGGAACAGTTATTATCCCTCAATCATCTTGAACCAGAAGGGATAACTTCATTCACTGAAATGTTCCGACAACCAATGGACCCACTTTCAAGGAATCTTCATCTCATGTTCTCAAAATTTTTTGCTTATTTAATGATTTTTCTTTTATTTTGTAGTTTGTCTTTTGCACATTGGTCATTTGTCCATCCTGTTGGACACAGTCTTTCATTGATTCTATTTTGTTAGTTGTATTTACTGTACTGCAAGGAAATTCATTTCAGGGTTATATATGGTAATATACATTTACTTTGATAATAGATTTACTTTGAACTTTGAGAGCGCACCTGATGTTGTTCTTCAGTCGCTTCAGGCAGCTGAGGCATCTGAAAGTTGTGCTGGTCTTCATTTCATGAAGCATCTGATAGGTGCTGCCTTCATCTCTCCCATAGTAGAAATCATCCACTAACATGATGAGTTTGCCTTGGCTAGGCTCGGCAAGCTTGACTGGTGGCTGTTGTGTTGATGTTGGTGGGGTTGGAGGTGGAGGTGGGGGTGGGGGTTGAGGTTGGGGTGGGGCTGGATGTGGCTGCTGCTGAGGACTCTTGGTGGGCGTTGAAGAATTCAGCAGCTGGGGACAGCAGTACTGGAAAAAGAAAAGTCTAGTAAGGAAAAGATCAGTAACAATATCCAACTCATTGTGTAGATTTCATTGGTACACCAGGAAGGAGTCAAATCTCTTAGGAAAATAACTTATGTGACCTATAAAACCTAGGAAAAAGGTAAATGGAACAAGCTGAAATGAGATTTTATTTAAAAATGAGACCCTGAGCTTTAAAAGATAGCAGAACCAAAGTTAACCGAACCAAAAGTTACTTACAGCCATGTGAACTCTTAGGGACTCCATAATGTTGAAATGAATGTTGCATTTAGGACAATCCTTTGGGATGGGAACTCCATTGTTAATATTGCTTTCAGGCACTACATACAAAGAGGCAAAAAGAGTTTAACAGAACAACTGGCAGCAATTTTGCTAGGCTCGAAGTAATTTCTGCACAATGAATATCAGAAACAGAGGGGGAAGGGGCAGAGGGGTTAAAATTCAAATGCAGGTTTCAAAGGCATCAACACTATTAAATATTGAAACTTCCCACCAATAACCAAGAATATTATAATTCTAAAACACCAGACAATCTGCAGATGCTTGAAATCCAAAGCACACAAAATGCTGGAGAAACTCAGGTCTAGACCCTTCTTCAGTCCTCATTTCCACTGATGCTGCTGTGTTCTTCCAGCATTTTGTGTGTTGTATTAGAATTCTAAAACTCCCGCAGCAACATTCACAACATTGTCTATATTGCAGAGAATAAAGAAACTAAGTTACATATTGAATACCTTTTATTTAAATGATTATCTAAATATTTAATTAAATATTTATCAAGGCATCTACCTGAATATTTATTGAGCACTGCAGTGCGCAATAGGCATTTCCAGTGCTTTGATTTGCGCCATCCAACAATCTCCAGCCCCTCTCCCCCAAAAAAGCCCTAGCCCAAACACAATACAATTTACAATGACCAATTAAGCTACTAACTGGAGAAAATCTACATATTCCATGGGAAAGACATACAAACTGCTGACAGAGGACACCGGGATTGAACTTAGATACCCCAATCATGCTAACTGTTATTCTACCCTGGCACCACCACCCCCCTTTTTTAAAAAAACTTATGGATTTTCATCTTACTTATACTGATTAAAATAACAGGTAACCAGATTTTAGAAGACGGAGCAGGAACCTCTTTTACTGAAACTGACATTTATCATCCATCCAAATTTTTCCTTTTAGTTTAAGTGGATTAGTAGGCCAATTTAGCAATGGGCTTTAAGAGACACATGGAGTAGTTAAAGACTACTGATCTCCTTCCTTCAAGTCATTTACTGTATTTTTTTTTCAGAACAATCCAGGAGCAGCACTCATTGCTGAAAGAAATGAGCTTTCCTTTGCAAAGCTATTTATATATTTAGAGATACAATGCAGAACAAGCTCTCCTGAGCAAGAAATGGTACGTACAATGGACTTAATGATCTTTCACAAACAACACTCACCCAGATACACTACTCCCAAAACAAAAGCACTGACAAATTCTTGACCAGTAACTTTAAATGGGGGAAGACCAACTCAGAATAAAGATAATGGATATAGACAAATGTAGTTAGAAGCAAAGCTTACATTTGAAAGGAGTTGTATTGTTTAGTGTGTTCTTGTGCATCATGTGAGCGGCTGCAGTGGTGGTTGTGGTGATTTGCACTGGTGGAAGGATGCTGCTCTTCACCACTTCTTCAGGCTTCGGCCTGATTTCTGGAGTTGTGGACTCTGATGTCTTCACTCGAATGAGGCTAGTGTTCTGGAGGAAGTTAACTGGGAATTTAAAAGAAAGAAATAGGTTTTAAATGGGACCTATCCACATCATCAAAAAGAGGGCAGCAAATGGATTGGGGTATGCATTTACAAGCTTAGCTTGCAGAGAATATTGAAGAAACTGCTTGAATCTGTTCAGGGGAGGGAACACTTAAGAGTCCAATGTGCCTGAATGTTGTGCGGCTGGAGACCATTTTACAGGTGAGGCTAATGTTCATTTATAGTTTTGCCACAAACCATCTCTACACCATTATCACTGCACCTTGCAACTTATCAGCACCAGCTTTCTATCAAGCCAAGCTCACTACTGCAATCCAACTTTACCACCAGGTAAATCTAATATAATTTGGTAGTATTGTCACACAGCAATCTGTAGCATAAAATTAATGTTTTTCTTGGGAGAGCTCATTTCTTAAGAACAAGTTTGATTTAGGAGCTACACTTTGGGAATCTGTTTTTGGTCACTTCACTACAACTTGGTTTGAACTTCAAATCTTCAATGAAGTAGCTAGCAGTTTCCTCAATTGGAGTGTAGGTGATGACTAAAGTAACACAAGTACTCATCCCTGTTCTGGTGCATGGAAAAGTTAGTTTTCTTAGCCAAGCTGCAGAAGGAGACATCAGACCGAAACCAGGTTCTCTGTTCTAGAAAGCCAAAGGAGGGAGGAGATCATGGTGACACAAGAAAGATACCAAACAAGTAGGATGAATGGAAAGGCTTTTCCTGCTGTCCTTATGCACCAGCAGACATTCTACAGCGTGATATGGAAGTTGAACATCTAATTACCATGTAGTGAGATAAATAATGTCTTAATGTACTAAATGTAAAAATCAAATTACCAATGATCAAATCAAATTACAAAATGGTAGAGGAACTCAGCAGGTCAGAAGGCATCTATGGAAATGAATAAACAGCAGGCGTTTAGGGCTGCGACCCTTCAAGACAGGAAAGGAAGCTAGAAAGTGAGAGGCAAAGGCAGGTAGGTAGAAAAGGCAAATGGCTGGAGAAGGAGAAATCTGACACGAAAGGAGAGTGGACCATAGGAGAAAGGGAAGGTGGTGGTGCACCAGGGGAGGGGGAGGGAACGTCAACCCAGACCATGAGAGGCCTGCGTCAGGCATTTTCATGCCTTCAAGGCGCAGATTGGAAGTCTGTGTGGGGCACCACTTCTTGCACAGACACAAGAGCAATGTGCCTTGCTCAAGGATACAAACACGCTGCCACAGCTGAGGCTTGAACTAGCAACCTTCAGATCACTAGATGAACGCCTTAACCACTTGGCCATGTGCCCAACAGGGAGAGGTGATAGGTAGGTAAAGAGAAAAGGTGAGAGACCAGATTGGGGAACAGAAGAGGGAAGGGAGGGGGAAAAAATTATCAGAAGGAGAAATTGACGTTCATGCCACCAGGTTGAAGGCCATCTGGACAGAATACGAGGTGTTGTTCCTCCATTCCATTTACTTTTAATAAAACATTTCAACCTTCTCCAAGAAGGTGCCCATCCTCATTAATATCTCTGGTTAATATTACCCTCATTAATATTACGGACCATTCTGGAGAAGTTTCTCTGCAGCCACTTACCTAATTTGTGGTCGTGGTTCGCAAGCTGAAGAGAATGTGGATGGTGCAACATGTTGGATTGAGAATGGCTGTGGATCTGAGGGCGAGGCTGAGGTGGAGTTTGGACGTGAGAGTGGGGCTGAGGCTGTTGCGGGGAAGACATGGGTTGTGTCAAACACTTGGGCTGCAGGTGAGACTGAGTTGGACTCGTCTGTGCCGCTGATTTCTGAGTGACAGGTGGCACTGTGCTCCTGATGGTCACTGCAGCTGGAATCACTGTGGTGACTGAGCCAGGGAACGTGTTGGTCGCAGGTCTTATAGACGTGACGGGGGACCACAGCTGAGGAACACCCACTGCTGACTTGACAAACTGTGTAGCTGCTGAACAGAGAAAGCCAAAGAAAAAAGTCTAAATATACATATAAAATTCAAGATTGTTTAATGTCATTTCCAGTAAATGTGTAAAGAACAAAATAGTTATTACTCCAGATCCGATGCAGTACAAAAACCAATAAGATAAAGAATACAATTATAAAAAAATACAATAGGTCCATAAAGTGATGGCAAACACAGAAGTGTCCGTACATAAGGTAACTGGCAGTAAATGCGCAAGTAGTAGTTGTGAGGTGCTTTACAGTATAAACTCTAACAGTAGAATGATAAAACAGATAGTCTTTTCTTTACTCACTATGACAGAATGTGAGTGCACCCACTGTCTGAAAACCAGAAGTACAACCCTCACTCTGCTCACTGTTCATCCTGGCTTTGGAATTCAACTCAAGATGATATATTTCACAGCACAGAGGCAAAGATCTAATTTGTTGAGTGAGAAATGGAAGGACTGAGATGCTGAAACTCAAAATAAAGGCAGCTAACACAATGGCTACCAGGTACTTTGCTAAAACTGCAGTAAACACTCATGAAATACACATTAATGATGCCCAACATACAAAAACTACATTTACATCAGATCTTTTCATTCTAAACAAACACTTTATGGAAGGTTCTAAAACAAGATGAAACATTTCAGCCTTTAAATGGACTTCATATCAAGGTGAGTTGAGACATATCTGCACTTGTTAAGCTACTCCCTTCATTGATTTGCTGAATTGCCACCAGTTAGCAAAGATGGATGGGGTCAAAGTAGTACATGCTATGGACGGGATTCAAATCCCACATCCAGTTAGCAGTTACAGTAATGCAGCAGCCACAGCAAGACTCAAATAGATTATACATTTGAAGAACCGATCATGACCTTAAAACTTCAATGCAACAGTCTGAAGCAGTTCTTCTATAGTTACATTCCAATGGAACCAACAATTCATTGATTTAGGGAGAATGTTAACAAGCTTTGCAGAAACCAAAGGAAAAGTATGAGGGCTATTAACATTTGGATGGAAACAATGTAAAAAGCTGCAGATGGAAAGATTAGGAGCAGGGTTTGGAAAGGTAGTGTTTTATGGAAGTACCAACAACATCAAGCAACAATAATGTGACAACATTTACTCCCTCACTCTCAGCAATGTGCACTGGGTAAGCATGAGCAGGTTCCTTTAATCATTTGAACAACTTGGGTGTCAGACAACAGTTAAAAAAAAACTCAATTGGTCACTTAGCCTAAGTACTACAGTACAAATTGGCTTCAGCACTTAAAGGATGAACATGCTGCTATCAAAGACTTCAACTCCAGGAACTCCAGGACTCACAGCCACAATATTGATTTTGTGACTAGCTGTATTCCCAACATCATTTTCTTTAGAACCAAATCAGCAGATTAACATGCATTTCTGATGTGCTTTTGCAAAGGTTAAGTAAAATACTAATTTAAAAGCCATGGAACAAAATGACTAAAGCTAACAAAAATACATTGCAACCTGACCTGCTGAGTTCCTCCAGGATCTTGAGTGTTATTACAATGCCCTGAATATTACAAATACAAAATATCTTCCCATTCCTACGTGCTTACCAAAAAAAAAACAAATTACTGAAGGATTTGATTTAAAAAACACACTTGCATTAATGATTTGAACAACAGTAGATCTCTCACTGCCTGGGAGCATTGAGCTTGCCACTTGTACTAACATTGTTCCTTTTACAAGGAAGGAAGTCTCATTATACATAATAGTGTTGCTAAAACTATTGATAACCAGTCAATCAAGCAGAGTGAGTTCCAGGTGGAAGAAGAAATCAGAGCTGTTGAGAGCTCTGCTTAACAATTTACACCACAAAATTCAGAAGTAATCAATGCTTGCTGCTAATGCATTATTTGAAATCAGCTATAGGATACTGAGAACACCTCCTCTCCACAGGTTAACTGCAACAGTAACTTTGTTATCAGGCTGGGGTTCTATATCAATGGCAATAGTAATTACTTCCTACTCAGTGCAAACAGAAAGACCCAATAATTTTCCTCAGAGGAGCTGGCTTGTGAACCTCAATGTCACTATTAGCCACCATCACCTTTTGTAAAATAGTATCTGTGAAAGTTGTGCTAAAGCAAGGCTTGGCTTATAGACATCATCAAAGATAGCCTGGGGCAGTTGTGATCAAGTGAGACCTTTGAAGAGAGGCACCTCTACTTACTACAGACGAGAGAAGCCTCTGTAGCGAGACTTTACTAGAAAGTTCTTCCTAAAACATAGATTTCCTGGAGACAGACAAGATAGGAATTAGATTAGATTACAAGGACACTCAGTCCTCGTTTATTGTTATTTAGAAATGCGTGCATTAAAAAATGATACAATGTTCCTCCAGTATGATATCACAAAAACACAAGACAAACCAAGACTAAAACTGACAAAAACCACATAATTATAACATACAGTTACAATAGTGCAAAACAATACCGTAATTTGATAAGAGCAGACCATGGGCACGGTAAAAAAAAAGTCTCAAAGCCCTGATAGCCCCAACATCTCACACAGACGGTAGAAGGGATAAACTCTCCCTGCCATGAGCTTCCAGCACCGCAAACTTGCCGATGCAGCATCCTGGAAGCACCCGACCACAGTCCGACTCCGAGTCCGTCCGAAAACTTCGAGCCTCCGACCAGCCCTCCGACACCGAGCACCATCTCTGCTGAGCGCTTCAACCCCTGCCCCAGCCGCCAAGCAACAGGCAAAGTCAGGGATTCGGGGCCTTCCCCTCCAGAGATTTCAGATCACACAGTAGCGGCGGCAGCACAACAGGCATTTCAGAAGTTTCACCAGATGTTCCTCCATGCTCTCACGTCTGCCTCCATCAAATCAGAATTGTGAACGGCCTCCTACTTGATAGATAACAGATATCCATCACCGGAAAGGCCGCGCGCGCTGCGTCGCCCCGCCATCTTCTCCTCCCGCCTAATGGAAAGATGTGAAATACACCCAACAACTAAGGGACAACTGCTTTACTAATTTCAAAATATCAGCCGTTGTCAGCCTGAAGTTTTGATTGACCTCTATTGTAATTGGTGATTGATCTTGCAAGGAATTCAAACCAATTCAACTTTTAATCATTGCTACTACCCACATTTAGCCAGACTCTAAACCTGTTTAATGCTAGAAATATTCCTCGGTAGCACCTATAGATAGAGAAAGAGTTAAATGTTTCAATTCAATCAGAATTTATCTTTTCATTCCAGTTTAGCTATACTACCACATAGACCTAAAGTTCTAAGTAAATTTGTTCAGGTATATACACATTACTATATACTACCAAGATTAACTTTCCTGTGGACATTCACAGTAAATAAAAGGAACACAATAAACCCAACACACTTCAATACCATTGGAGGGTAATGTAATTGGTAGAAACGTACATTATTCACAGCCACTGACATTGAATTGCGGATCACTTTAAGGGGATGGTCTGATGTGGTAGCGTTGCTCAGCAAATCCATGGCTATGAGAGTAGTGAGTCTGCTGAAACACCTGCCGGAACACTATAAATACTAATCACAGAAAACTCAGCTTTTACAGTCTTTTGGAGTATCAGAGTCAGAGCATGTCAAACAGTTGCTCTCCTTGCCCAGCCTAAATGGTACTAAGCCATCCAAGACAATGGACCACATGCTGTCTCACCTGGGAGTTCACCTTGTTTTATTTTTAAAAGAACTCTTCACACAGCAAATGCCTGATCAAGTTCGCATAGCCCTCGCTAATGCATCCAAGGAGGACTATAGGGAGCTTGCTCAACTGGCTGATAATCTACAGCCAGCTAGGCAGCAGTGCATTATTCCTCCTCAATTTTCTACCTCAATAAACCCAGCTAGCAAGGCCCCCAATGGCTGCAAAATAGTTGACACCTGGTCTGTGTTTTTACCATGCTCGTTTTGGTATGAACTTTAGGAAGTGCCAACCACCTTGCAGCTTTGACAGTGCCAGTGCATCAGGACAGCAGAGGTCTGTGAACTCTGTGGGCTCCAGTTGCCAGGGTTGTTCATTATGGAAACCCTTTCAGGGCATGCTTCCAGTGTAACACGGGTGCTCAAGTGAGTGTGCTGCCAACATTGCAAAAAAACTTTGCTGGAGGCCGCCAATGGCAGGAAAATCCAGGCACACAAGACACAACAGGTGACGCTCTGCTTCAGTGGGCAACGTTACACATGGGCTAAAGTGGCTTCACCTTTGTCGCTGCAGATTTCCTGAGCACCCAAGGACTATTAGTCAATCTTAAAAACTCCCAGCTTGTGGATGTCAAGGATTCTGGGTCGTTACCCTGCTCCCCCAGTAAGTTCTCCACAACGACTCTGTCAAACGCATGCAACACTTCATGGTGAGTTTACTCAACCGCTGGGCAAATTCTCACATCTCACCGAGCCCATACTCTCCACTACAGTCACAAAACATGGGGGTCAGGTACCAGGTTTCTACAACTGGCAAGCCAGTTCATGCCCACTTGCTAAACTGAACCCAGATAAGCTGGGAACCACGAAGGCGGAGCTTGTCAACATGGAAAAACTTGGCATTGTACACCAGTCAAATAGCCCCTAGGCTTCGCCCCTCCACATGGTCCTCAAGTCCGATGGTGGAAAAATAATGCTGTAGCTGATTGCCTCTCACGGTCAGACGCTGAAGACATACACACACACAGGGGATATTATGTTGGCATAGCAGCTGACCAAGCTACTGACCTAGAGATCCAGGCTTACCAAACAGTAATCACAGGTCTACAGATGGCTGACATTAAGTTCAGAGAAGCTGGGGTTTCTCTCCCGGACAATGTCTCAACTGGTCGGCCCCACTCCATAGTGCCCACAAGCTGGAAGTGGACTGTTTTTAACTCCATATGTGGCCTCTCGCATTTGGGCCAGAAAGCCTCACAGAAACTGGTTGTACTAAAGTTTGTGTAGCACAGCCTTAGAAAGGACCCATGGTTTCACATATTTTACCATGGTGGACCATACCACCAGATGGCCAGGGGGAGTCTTCCTTATATCAATGATGGTCACAGACATGGCCTGGGTGTTCATCAGCATCTAAGCTGCTCAGTTTGGCACTCCATCTGATATTTCCTCTGACTGCAGTCCCCAATTCAACACAGAACCTCAACATTAGGCTATAACACACCACGGTGTATCAACTGCAGCTCAGTGGACCATGTGCAAGGTTCCACTGCTCCTTAACAGCTGATTTGAGAGCTTCCCTGACTGATTAATGCTGCCATGATCGCCTACTGTGAGTCCTGCTGGGGCTCATAACAGCCCCAAAAGAGGACTTGCGGTCACCCACGGCTGAATTGGTATACTGGCAGCCGTTATGTGTTCCAAGGGATTTTTATTCCAGACACAACTGCCTAGTTGGCCTCTCAACAGTATTCCAACCTCCTCATTAAATTCAATTCTTTTGCAGCTATCCCTACTTCCCATGATGGCATACAGCACTCTTGGGTTTCTGTTGACCTATAATCTGTCTCATCTTCTTTTGTCCGCAATGATGCACACCAACATCTCCTCAAGCCCCCTTACAATGGCCCACTCCACACTTTGGAATGGAGAGAAAAAAATCTCATGAGAGGTAAACCTGAATGTGTTTTAGTAGATTGCCTTAAACCAGCCCATCAAAATTTGCAGGATTTTGTTGATGGAAATGTACTTAATTCACAACCACCAACATAAAGTTAGCATTCACTTAAAAGAGGCTGGTCTAATATGATGATGTAACTACGCAAAGTACTTTTACCGTGTTTTGTGTTTGGAGTACAATAAATGAGTTTCTACAGTTTTTCTTTAAAGAAAAACTCGTCCGCCATTTTATTTGCAAAACCCACACCATCCCCAACTTCCTCACTCACAGGTTTACCAATTCAGTGCACCCAAGATTTTTGTTTCTATGCAACAGGATCTAGGAGATGCTTCTGTCATTTATTCCTTTGAATCAGTTCCACCTGGTTCGCTCATCTAAGGAAGCAATGTTCATTTGCTGCCACTGTCGCACCTTTACATTGACAGGTCGTGCACAGAAATGCTCAGAATTGTTTTCCTATACCTACATTCTAAGCATCAGACCTGCTGACCTTCTTATACTTTACAGCCATCTTCTTTCAGCAAGTGAGGCTTTGCAGACTAGATTAAGCTTCGGTTGAGATAGGGCAAGGTTGAGAATGCACTGAGGATCACAATCCCTCTAGGTGCTCCACATCAAACTAATAAGTTAATGCAATTCAGCAAGTTCACACTCTTGGGTTGGAGATCTCGACTCACATAATTATTGGGTTTGTTCAGTGAGAGGCTGTTCATCAAGTTCTTCATTCCCTTTCTTGGTAGCCTTTAGAACTCTCGGTCTGTTTATGATCTCCATTCAGAATTGTTCTTCAGACTTGGGTCCTCATACAGGAAGCAATAGTAATGGCCTAAGACTGACCACATAGTTGATATTTCTGAGAAAGTGCTGTTCCTGAAACCAAAGGTTGCACTTGTTGAATGATCTACCTAGCCTCTAGCAGATAAACAAATCAGTAAAACAGTGTAACTCCTCCACACTGACCGAGATGCCTAACAAGGTAGTTCCATTTGACTGTGATTGGCCCATATGCCTCCAAACCTTTCCCACTCATACACCTGTCCAAAAGTCTATTGAATGTTGGCCTTCTATCTGTCTTAATTGCATTCTCTGGCAGCTTGAACCACATACCCAACACCTCCATGAAGTTGTTACCTCTCAGGTCCCTTTTAAAATCTTTTCCGTCTCACCTTATATAGATGTACCTCAGTCACTTTGGTGGGATTTGAAACCAAGGCTCTGGATTGCATGGTCAGATATCTAGAAATATAAACACTACACGATGTGCTTTTGCCCAGATCACACCAGAATCTGTAGATCTTGGAACGACCTCTACAGCTACCCGAGGACTCAACAATAGACAGCCCCTTAGGAGACCATACTCGACAAGTTATTACTTTACTACTACAACAGATGTACCAATTGCCTCATGCAGTCAGTTTTTTTTTGCATTACAATTGCAAAGGGCATTCTCATTTAAGACAGCAGCAGCACAGAAGTGTAAATAAAGCATGATGAGTTTATGCTTGCAGCCTCCATTATGAATACAAGAATGTGTATCGGAAATGCAAATAGATACAGGTATCTCCCGCTTTACGCCACTTCGCCTTTACGAAAGACCTACATTAGTACCTGTTTTCGCTAACTGAAAGAGGATTTTTGCTTTTACAAAAAAAAGACACCCGCTTTAAACTTGCGTTTACCCCGAGAAAGACTACCATGACCATGAAGCCTTGCGCAGGCAGGTGTGTGCGCATGTGTGTACATGTCCATTTTTTCCCCTACAAATCGGTTTTGGTTAAATCTTCCCGATTCTGTTAAGTGAAACTACACTGTACATACATTATTTCTGCTTGTATATATCATTTATTTATATTTATTATTTATTATTTATATCATTCTTGCTTTTACTGTATGTTAGTGTTATTTAAAGTTTTATGTGCCATTTGGTATGATTTGGTAGGTTATTTTTTGGGTCTGGGAATGCTCAAAAATTTTTCCCATATAAATTGATGGTAATTGCTTCTTCACTTTACGCCATTTCAGCTTACGAACGGTTCCATAGGAACACTCTACCTTCGGATTAGTACACAACTCAAACTCAATTCAAAAGCCAGCCACACCCACATGACTTTACCTGAAAAATATACTTACCCTCAGCTCTCCACATCCAATTCCATGCTCTGCTATCCTGTATCTGTGCATGCCTCTCACATTAAAATTTCAACTCCATACATACTGCACAGTGAAGTGCACGATTTTTTTTATTCTTTCACCAATAAGATAGGACAAGGAATCACAACATAGCCAGCTTACACAGGCATTCACCATCAATAACAAGAACTAGCAATCGAAAGATACAATCAGACTAAATGGTATTCTTTAGAATATAGGTTCCCCCCCCATTTGAAAGTAGAGCTTTCCTATGAAACCTTTCATAAGCCGAAATGGCGTAAAGCGAAGCAGCAATTACCATTAATTTATATGGGAAAATTTTTTGAGTGTTCCCAGACCCAAAAAAATAAAAAATAACAAGTACACACCTGCTCACGCAAGGCTTCATTGTCATGGTAGCCTTTCTCAGGGTAAACACAAGTTTAAAGCAGGTGCCTTCTTTCATAAAAGCGAAAATCCTCCGGATTTCTTTTGGTTAGCAAAAACAGGTACTAATGTAGGTCTTTTGTAAAAGCAAAGTGGCATAAAGTGAACTTTCGTAAAGCCGGGACACCTGTAGATTAACATGCAGTTTGGTCTATTTATGGCCAGTCCCCAAATGGTCAATCCCTTCAAAGTTGCGTCCTTACTTCCTGTAGGCAAACTAAGCAATAAAGCTTTCAGTTAATTTCAGTGCTACACGATATACCCCAATGGTAGTCTAAAGACTTCTGAGACCCTCACAGCAGTAGATACCTTTGCTATGTGGCTGCCCTAATCTGGAACGTGCTGTCTAATGTATGAACAGACTAGGAATCATGGTTCAAAGATCCATTCTTGTTCAAGTTCAAGTTTAATTGTCATTCAACCATACACGAATACCAATGAACATAGCCAAACTAAACAGCATTACTCTGGCACCAAGGTGCAAAATGTAGTAGCAACAGTTACCAACAAGGTACATATAGCACATAAGATAGCAAACACATTTACAGTATGTGCAAGTCTAGGGCACATAAAAAAATTAGTAAAGCAAAAATACTCTGAAAAACAATGCTCTCTAAATATCAATAACTTTTCTAGAAGAAGCAGTAAATAGTTCCAAAAAAAATCAATATTTGGCGTAATCATTCTTTGCCCTTAAAACTTCTTCAATTCTCTTAGGTACACTGTCATGCAGTTTTATAAGAAAACAAAAATCGGCCGGTAGGTTGTTCTTGCTACAGCTATTCTGCAGACTTTGGCTGTCTTGCTTGCTTTTGTCTCTCCAAGTAATCCTAGGTAGCCTTGATAATGTTGAGATCTAGGCCTGTAGAGGCCACACCATATTTTGCAGAACTCAGTTTTTCTTTTCATTGAAGATGGTCTTTATGACCTTGGCCATGTGTTTGGGGTCATTGTCCTGCTGCAGGATGAAGTTAGGACCAACCATACACCTCCCTGATGGTAGTGCATGAAGGATGAGAATTTGCTTATAATTCTCAGCATTGAGAATTATATTAACTCTGACCAGATCACAAACTCCACTTGCAGAAATGCAGCCCCAAACCTACAAGAGACCACACTTCACTGTTGGCTGTAGACACTAATCTATGTAGCACTCTCCAGCTTTCTTACAGACAAACTGCCCTCTGCTTGAGACAAAAATTTCAAATTTTAACTCCTCAGTGCAGAGAACTTGCTGCCATTGTTCAGTCCTTGTGTTTTTGTCCATACATCAGACTTTTGGCTTCATTTCCACTTCAGAGGAATGGCTTTTTGGCAGCAACTTTTCCATGAAAACTACTTTTGACAAGACTGCTCCAGCCAGTAGAGGGTGTACTTTGGTTCCAGTAGTTTCTAAGAATTCAGAGTTGGACTCTGATTTAGAAGGGACATTAGTTTGACGTATCTGTAACCCAGGTTAATTAAATTCAAAGATGCAATGTTAGCAAAGCTCAACCTCTAGAGGGATGAAAGCAACGTTTACTGAACTTTTAAAAAGAGAATTTAGAAAAGAAATGCGTGGATGAGCGAGAGAAATGCTGCAACATATTAGATATAAACTGTTAAAAGTAATGGGGGGGAGGGGGTGGTGAAGCACCGACTCTAGCACAGACATCAAACCACACTGCTACCGGCACTCCCACATCAACTCCAATGCCTCCGGCTCACCTGGACAGTAAACAAACGACATCATGGCTTGAGGCATAGTTCTTGGTATGACTGAAGCCACGCAGATCTCTGTCTGCCAATAAACCAGTGAATTAGATGTGCAGAATTCCACATAACAAGAACCTGTTGGACGTTGTTATCACGAGAAAACTAAGACGACCATTTGTTGGTAGACTGCACATCGCCTTTACACACCAACTCCTATGCTTCTCTGACAGTCCCACCAAGTCCAGCTCCTTCAGTTTCTCCACCTACAGGCAATTCAATTAGGTAGACCTGCATTAACCTCCAGCAGCGTTTTGCGATTGTAAAAATACATTAAAAAAAAGACAACGCCTTTGGTTGACCCTGTAGAAACTGCTGCGTCGAGCACACCAACATCATACCAGACGATGGCAAGTGCCCTGATGCTCAGTACCACAAATGATGTTGCTCTCCAGTCACATTAAACACTTCAGTTAAGTGAGATATTCCTGCTCCTGGACCACTTGATCAAAGGAGGATGCTCTCTTTCCAACTTAACTTCTACTCTATTAGATTAGTCATTTCAGATGCCAAAGATCACAATCCTCCATTTGCAATTCCTCAGTCTAGTTTTGGACGCACCAAGCACAGTGGTACTTTGATACTACTGTTGATGTTCCTCCAGTAACAGATCTAGGAAATAAAATCCTCCCCCACCTTCTTACTCTGACTCATCTTTTTTTCTCCAGTCCTGATGAAGGGACACTGCCCAAAACATCGACTGGACTCTTTTCCATAGGTGCTGCCTGGCCTGCTGAGTTCCTCCAGCATTTTGTGTAATGCTTGGATTTCCAGCATCTACAGATTTTCTCATTCATGAACTGATCTGGAGTTGAGTACAGTGGAACAGCAGGAGAAGATGCAGAGGATCAATAAAGCTTTTAGATGCTTATTAGTAATCTCTGCACATTCAGAATTGACAAAATGTAGTGCTCATGTCCCTAATACAGTTTGTGAAAATAAAAATAACTGTAGATGAAAATTTGAAACAAATACAGAAACGTAATGGAAAAATACCAGTCAAGCAGCACCTTTGGAAAAGAAAGCAGTCAATGTTTCAGATCTGTGGTCTTTTGTCAGAACTAAGTGAAAGATGCAAATTTGTTTTCAGTAGGACAGGAGAGTGTGGGATGTGTAGAACAAAAGGAAACCTATGAGGTAATATGTGCATTTAAAAAAAATAATCCAATATTCGCTTCCCCCTCACAAATTCAAAGCAGTGAGTTGCATACCAGTACAGATTATAAAGTTCAAAGTGTATTAGCAACATATGTATACATCACCATAAACTACCGAGATTCATTTTCTTGCAATTTACAGAACACAAATAATATTGAATTGACTTTATTTCTTACATCCTTCACATAAATGAGTAAAGAAATCTTTACGCTACATCTCTATTTAAATGTGCAATGTGCAATCATAGTAATTTATAATAAATAGAACAGTCAATGTAACAGAGTATGCTCAAATCAGTATGAGTTAATCAGTCTGATGACCAGGTGGAAAAAGCTGTCCCGGAGCCTGCTGGTCCTGGCTTTTATGCTGCAGTACCGCTTTGCGAATGGTAGCAGCCTGGATAGATTGTGCTTGGGATGGCTTGGGTCCCCAATGATTCTACAGGCTCTCTTTACACACCTGACCTTGTAAATATCCTGAATCATGAGAAGTTCACAACTACAGATGTGCTGGGCTGTCCGCACCACTCTCTGCAGAGTCCTGCAATTAAGGGAGGTACAGATCCCATTCCAGGCAGTGATGCAGCCAGTCAGGATGCTCTCAATTGTGCCCCTGTAGAAAGTTCTTAGGATTTGGGGGCCCATACCAAACTTCCTCAACCGTCTGAGGTGAAAGAGGCACTGTTGTACCTTTTTCACTACACAGCTGGTGTGTACAGACCACGTGAGGTGCTCAGTGATGTGGATGCTGAGGAACTTAAAGCTGTTTCCCCTCTCAACCCCAGATCCATTGATGTCAATAAGGGTTAGCCTGTCTTCATTCCTCCTGTAATCCACAACCAGCTCCTTTGTTTTTGCAAAATTGAGGGAGAGGTTGTTTTCTTGACACCACTGTGTCAGAGAGATGACTTCTTCCCTGCAGGGCACCTCGTTAGTATTTGAGATAAGGCCAATCAATGTAGTGTCATCGGTAAACTTAATTAGCAGATTGGAGTTGTGGGTGGTGATACAGTCATTGGTATACAGGGAGTAAAGGAGGGGACTCAGTACGCAGCCGAGGGACTCCTGTGTTGAGAGTCAGAGGGTTGGAGGTGAGGGAGCCCACTCTTGCAACCTGCTGGCCATCTGACAGGAAGTCCAGGATCCAGCTACACAAGGCAGGGTCAAGGCTGAGGTTTCTGAGCTTCTTGTTGAGCCTGGAAGGAATTATGGTGTTGAATGCAGAACTGTAGTCCACGAACAGCATTCTCACATAAGCATCCTTCTTCTCCAGATGTGTAAGAACGGGATGTGGAGCAGTGGCTATTGCATCATCTGTCGATCGGTTGTGTCGGTAAGCTAATTGTAGGGGGTCCAATTTGGGTGGTAGCAAGCGGCAGATGTAATCCTTGACCATCTAAAAGGATTTGCTTATTATTGATGTGAGTGCGACAGGACACCAGTCATTCAGGCATGTTACCTTGGTCTTTTTTGGTATAAGGACATTAGTGGATAATTAATCTGAAGCAGGAGGGCACTCTACACTGGGAGAGGGAGAGATTAAAAATGTCAGTAAATATGCCTGCCAGTTGTGCTGTGCACATCCTGACTACCCGCCCTGGGAGGCGTTCCAGTCCCGCAGCCTTGCAACTGTCCACTCTTTGGAAAAATCCGCGTATCTCAGCCTCAGATGACCAGGTTGCAGGTTGTAGTGGTGGCTTTCCTAGGCTCAGAGTTAGCGACATTGAACCCAGCATAAAAACAATTGAGCTCATCTGGGAGAGAAGCCAGGATGTTGGCTGCACCGCAATGTTTGGCTTTAAAGTCTGCAATGGTATGCAGCCCTTGCCATAGGTTATGTGAGCTATTCATTGTGAATCTTGACTATAACTTCTCCATATATTGTTATTTCGCAGCCTTGATAGCTTTGCGCAGATCATAGCTGCTTTTCTTGAGCTCTAGTGGATCGCCAGTGATGTAAGCTTGACATTGCGCTGTAGGTGCTATTCACATGGAACTACTGATCCAGGGTTTCTGGTTCGGGAAAACCCTTACCAACTTCTGGGGGACAACATTGTTGATGCACTTCCAGATAAAGACTCCATCAGTGAACTCTGAGACATCCTCATCATGGAAGATATTCTAATCAATGTTACTGAAGCAGTCCTGCAGTATGGAGGCCAATTGGTCAGACCAACAGCGGACGGTTTTAACTATGGCCACCTCTTGTTTCAGCTTCTGTCTGTACGTCAGCATATGCAGGATATGCAGGATCAAAGAGTGATTAGATTTTCCAAAATCTGGGTGAAGAAGAGCTTTGTAAGCATTGCAGTAGGGAGTGTAGCAGTGCTCAAGTGTGTTATCTCCATGAGTGTTCACCTGGATGTGCTGACAAAACTTCGGAGAGACTTTCGTCAGCGACGCTCGATTAAAGCCACCAGCGATGAAGAAGGCAGCCTCTAGCAGTTCCTTGAGAGCCAGGTATCAGTCTGCGGCAGAATGTACACCACTGTGATGATAACAGCTGTGAACTCCCTAGGCAGCCAGCAAGATCTGCACAGTAGCACCAGGTATTCCAGGTCTGGGAAACAAAAGGATTTGAGTGCATGCACATTCTGGGGGTCAATGAATAATAGAGTCAATGAAAAACTACACAGACTGAAACAACCAATGTGCAAAAAGGTAAACTGTAAATTGTAACTGTAAAAATATGAGTAAACACTGAACATGAGTGGTAGAGTCCTTGAAAGTCTTGTGGAATCAGTTCAGAGTTGAAGTGAGAAGGAACCTGATGGTTGAAGGGTAATAACTGTTCCTGAACCTGGTGAAAAAACTCTCCTACAACTGCTGTTTAATCATTTAATACAATTCAAGATTCAAGTTTGTTCAGGAGGCTGGCCTTCAAATTCTTGCCGCTGCTCTTCTAAAGAGGACTAGACTCAGATATTTTACAGACACTATCTTACATTTCTGAAGCCAATTTTGTTACAGCAGGGTGCACGTTTCAGGACCCTCATCACTGCTGCACAGCCTTCAGACACGGACATCCCCGATGACAGACTGGAATTTGGGCCAGGTTACAGTTAGGCCATTGCAGCTCTTGAATACAGAGTGCCTTACAGTGAGGGGTCTGGATTATTTCCAGATCATGGTCAGACTGTTGCAGCTGCTCTGGTTACAGAGCAGTCGTTGAGGCTGTTCAAGATGCCAAGTGCTTTGGGTGTTGGATTAACCCCAGATTAAGGCACACTTGTTCCTCAGACTGATCTGCATCTGCTGCAAAACTATGTTGGACCCATTATTGAACAAAGGAAACTGTCAATAAAATGTCAGCATTTAAAAATATTTTAAAAACTGGGAGCCCCATCTGTCAGCAGCACTCAATCCAGTTGCTCCACACAGTATTGAGTTGCATAATAGCACAGACCACAACTCACGTCATCTCTCCTACTCCAGCTAGTAGAATGAACACTTCAAGTTGACCAAAAGGGACCAAGTGCAGAAATTCCTTCCTACCTGGGCAAACCATGGGCAATCTCTCAAGGATGAGCCAGTCTCCAATCCAAGACCAGACATTCAGGCCCTATTACCACAAAATTCTCAATTAGTCTCCCTCCCCACATTTCCTCTAGCAGAAATAACAAATGCTGGCTGAAGAATGTGCAGCTACCTCAAGTTCTGTTCCATCCTTTCTCCAGTCTTGCCAGAATCTCAGCTCTTCATCTGCCCAGATTGAAACATCTTCCTAATCAGTTTAACACACCAGATATGGTGCCAGTCATCACTGCCACTACTGACTATTCACACTAAGAACACATCTTTACATAATTCAGTGATGTTTATAAGCCCATGCCCAAACCACCAATATAACTAGTCTCCCACCCATAATCAAAGTTTCACACAAAACACTAGAGGAACTTGAGAGGTCAGGCAGCATCTATGGAGAGGAATAAGCAACTGACATTTCAGGCCGAGACCCTTCATCTTGCCCCAGAGGCAACATTTGTTTCATTGAATGATTCTTTAGTGTTCGCAACAAGAATGATTTAATTTTCCCACAATAACAAGCAATGGCAGATTTGTTACAAGAGTGACCATAGTTGGATTTGCTGCACAAATACAAGACCATCTGAATTTTGGCTTACTTGTCTATATTCAGTGTATGTAAACCTTGTTCTGTTAAAACCACCACAAGGAAGTCTCATCATCCGAATGCTTGCAGTATTGGTGTACAATACTTAGGTAGTACGAGGGCTCAGTTAGAGAACCACCTGTGGCCAAGTGACCTGAACCCCTGGATGAGCATCTCATCTTCACAAAATTCCAACAGGCCTTGTTCCTGCCCGCCATTTTCTCCAAACATATCTTCGCTCATTGCGGCCAAGAAGTTCTATTTTAACTTCATCAGTCCACAGGACTTGTTTCCAAATTGCATCAGGCTTGTTTAGATGTTCCTTTGCAAACTCCTGATGCTGAATTTTGGCCGCAATGAGCAAAGGTATGTTTGGAGAAAAAAGGGTGCAGAATTTCATGAAAAGAACACCTCTCCAACTGTTAAGCACGGAGGTGGATCGATCATGCTTTGGGCTTGTGTTGCAGTCAGTGGCACAGGGACCATTTCACTGGTAGAGGGAAGAATGAACTCAATAAAATACCAGCAAATTCTGGAAACAAACATCACACCGTCTGTAAAAAAAGCTGAAGATGAAAGGAGAATGGCATCTACAACAGGATAATGATCCTAAACACACCTCAAAATCCACAATGGACTACCTCAAGAGGCACAAGCTGAAGGTTTTGCCATGGCCCTCACAGTCCCCCAACCTAAACATCATTAAAAATCTGTGGATAGACCTCAAAAGAGCAGTGCATGCAAGACGGCCCAAGAATCTCACAGAACTTTGAAGCCAAATGGGTGAAAATCCCGCAAAGAACTGAAAGACTCTTAGCTGGCTACAGAAAGCGTTTACAAGTTGTGATACTTGCCGAAGTACTAACCATGCAGGGTGCCCAAACTTTTGTTTTGGGCCCTTTTCCTTTTTTGTTATTTGGAACTATAGAAGATGGAAATAAAAAACAAATCTTGCTTAAAATATTAAAGAAATGTGTCATCTTTAACTTTATGCCTTTTGGAAATCAGTCATCTTTTACTCACTTAGCTATTCACAGTAACAGAAATTTTGACCGGGGTGCTCAAACTTCTGCATGCCATTATATGTATGTGGAGCACAAAAAAGTAGCAATTCTTTTTTACAACAGAAAAGGCCTACAAATTAGTAGAAAGATCAGCCCACTGTGTTCATTGATTGAAACAGTTTTGTTATTGACACAAGGTCTCAGCTCACCCAAACAAGCTGAGAGGGCTTAAAAAAAAGTATTCCAGAATTAAGGATGGTGACTCCACCAATACGGAGGAACATACTCTGGGCTGGGCCAAACCTACATCAATGTTGGCTGCAAATCCATTCACCCAGCAAAATTAACTTCAGAAATTGAGAAGTTGCAGAACTTGGGCCTCTGTAATTGGATCCTCGGCTTCCGGGGGGGGGGGGGGGGAAGAGAGAGAGAGAGAAGATGGCAGCGCGACACAGCACGCGCAGCCACTCCAAAATGATATCGTATGTGTTAACTAGGGGCCATGCACAATCTTGATTTGATGGAGACGGATGTGAGAAGCACGGAGGAACACCTGGAGAAACTTCTGAAATGCCTGCTTCGCTGCCGCTGCGTGATCCAAATTCTCCGGAAGGGAAGGCCCCAAATCCTCGGCTTTGCCTATTGTCTGTTGCCGGGACCGAGGTTGAAGCGCTCCGCAGAGATGGTGCTCAGTGTCGGAGGGCTGGTCGGAGGCTTGAAGTTTTTGGATGGACTCAAGAGTTGGCTGTGGTCGGGTGCTTCCAGGATGTTGCATCGGCAAGTTTGCGGCGCTGGAAGTTCATGGCAGGAAGAGTTTTTTTTTCTTCCTTCTAACATCTGCATGAGATGATGGGACTTTCAAGAGACTTTGAGACTTTTTTTTTATCGTGCCCATGGTCTGTTTTTCATCAAATTATGGTATTGCTTTGCACTGTTGTAACTATATGTTATAATTATGTGGTTTTTGTCAGTTTTTTTTAGTCTTGGTTTGTCTTGTGTTTCTGTGATATCATTCTGGAGAAACATCGTATCATTTCTTAATGCATGCATTACTAAATGAATGTAAAAGAAGACTACTTGTCCTCATAATCTAATCTAACCAGAAGACCACAGTCTGTGCGGAATGGTGATAACATACCTTCTTCACTGACGATCAGCACTGGCACTCCTCAGGGGTGTGTGCTTAGCCCACTGCTCTACTCTCTACATACACATGACTGTGTGGCTAGGCATAGCTCAAATACCATCTACGAATTTGCTGATGATACAACCATTGTTGGTAGAATCTCAGGTGATGACGAGATGGCATACAGGAATGAGATATGCCAACTAGCGGAATGGTGCTGCAGCAACAACCTGGCACTCAATGCCAGTAAGACAAAAGAGCTGACTGTGGACTTCAGGCAAGGTATGACAAAGGAACACATACCAATCCTCAGAGGGATCAGTAGTGGGGAGAGTGAGCAGCTTCAAGTTCCAGGGTGTCAAGATCTCTGAGGACCTAACCTGGTCCCAACACACTGATGTAGTCATAAAGAAGGCAAGACAGCGGTTATACTTCATTAGGAATTTGAAGCGATTTGGCATGTCAACAAATACTCAAAAATTTCTACAGTTGTACCATGGAGAGCATTCTGACAGACTGCATCACTGTCTGGTATGGAGGGGCTACTGCACAGGACCAAAAGAAGCTGCGGAAGGTTGTAAATCTAGTCAGCTCCATCTTGGGGCCCTAGCCTACAAAGTACCCAGGACATCTTTAGGGAGCAGTGTCTCAGAAAGGTAGTGTCCATTATTAAAGACTTCCAGCATCCAGGGCATGCCCTTTTCTCACTGTTACCATCAGGTAGGAGATATAGAAGCCTGAAGGCACACACTCAGCAATTCAGGAACAGCTTCTTCCCCTCTGCCATTCGATTCCTGAATGGACTTTGAAGCTTTGGACACCACCTTACTTTTTTAATATACAGTATTTCCATTTTTGCACATTTTTAATAATCTATTCAATATATGCAATTGATTTACTTATTTATTATGTTCTATTTTATTTATTATTTTTTTCTCTCTCTGTAGATTATGTATTGCATTGAACTGCTGCTGCTAACAAATTTCACGTCACATGCCGGTGATAATAAACCTGATTCTGACTATTTTATCAAGTCTGTTAAATATGCTCATGAATGAACATGAGAGCCTATGGATTCAAGAAGGATTCTCACAGAATTATTTTGGAACAGGGTATGAAATTATAGGCAAACAATAATCAAAGAGATTGCCATTTTCCACCTGTTATTGCTTAGCTCAATAGACAGTTAATTCAAGAGAAAACAAGGTAGTCAGGATCGTGATAATAATCCAGTGTCAGCATCATATTCAAAGAAAGACAAATTTTGTGTATCAATACCACTGTCAACCAAGCTGCCACCTCATACAAACTGCAGTTAGTAGTTTTTAAAATATTCCAATCCTTGTCTGCAAGTCTTCCACAGGTACAGGTATTCTTTTTCTTTCAAGCTTTAGTGCATGCTTTTGCAAATGGCAAACGGATCAAGAAAATAATTTTTCTTCCACAGGAATTGAGATCCCTCCAATTCCAAACTCCACACACATGCTGTGGGTTTGTTTGCATTTTACAGGATTAAGATTAGGACTAGAAATGTACGAAGAAACCAAAGTTGTACAAGCAATAAACTAATTACAACAGAAATTTCTGTCCTTGTATGAACAAGGGGGCTCAGTTCTCCTTTGTTATGCAGTATTTCAGCCATGGTTGTTTCACTTCAACACCAATTCCTCCCAGTTTAATTTCTTGCCCTCATTCCAACACAACAGTTTTCAAATAACTGCTTACAATATACAGCAATATCCTGCCATCCTCTTAAATATGTTGGCTTTTTAGGCAAAGTGAGATTCATGTTGCAGACCCCTACTCTTATGATGTAAATCAGGTTTAAAAAGGCAGTGTCTTTTTAAAATGTCTTCTGACGAAATACAAGTTTATTTAAAATATATCTGGATGCTTGGCACCATTCACACAAGAACTTGACTCACACCTGCCACACTGGATGACAAGCAGGGGCTGTGTAACAGGCTCCATAATGCCATCCAGCTGTGTCAACAATCTGATCAATGTTTTTATAGTTTTGTGAAAATAGCTTTTGACACAATCACTGTCATCTCCCATGGATGGCACTCGTTGGGAGAGTGACAAAGCAGAGTACAATTGACTGCTATGTGGGAATGTAACTCAGATTCCAATTTAATACAGGTTGAGTACTCCTTATCTGAAATCCAATGTTTTTTTGAGCGCTGATAGGACATCACAAATGAAAAATTCCACAAGGAGCTGGAAAGGTTCCCAGGCGATGCACAGGTTTCTGCACATCACACAGGAGGTTCTGAGAAGTGACCTCATATCTAATGAACAGAAGTTAATGAAAAATAGAAAAACACTGGGGGTAAAAAAGTGAAGATCTCAATCATGTATTGAGAGAATGAATTCGTCAGTGTGAAGATCTGTCACTTAACAGTATGCTGATCATGAAACAAAGACCTATCACAACAAACTGAGACCTGAAGGTAATTGTTAATACTCAGCAGGCTGGCTGCAGAAATTTAAAAGGCATACATTAAATTTTTAAAGATTTGTGGTGATAAAGTACCTGCTGAGCACAAAGCAGCAGAGAAATTAATTGATGAGTTTGCATAGATTGGTGCTGATGAAAATCTAACACCAGGACAAGTCTACAATGCTGATTATTTTTATACCTTACATAAACCCCTCCCCCCCCAAAGTAAAATACAAATATGGTACCTTTTAATCAAATCAAGGCATCAGAGGTGGAGACCAAAAGCCTGCCATCGTTTGTTGTTCAACAGCTGATTCAGGTATTCTCCTGATGCTGCTGTGCTGCTTTTGTTACGCCGCACACATTATATTTTCATATTAATGCCATGTAATAAATTTTACTGTTAAGTATGCATGTGTGATAAATACATGTAGGAGAAAGACTGCTTATATATAAATTCAGAGTCGGAAATGGGAATCCCAAGCTATTTCATTACATATTTCAAAACCCAAAATCAGAAACATTTCTGCCCCCAAGTGTTTCGGATAAGCGGTATTCAATCTGCACTATAAATTGATCTTAATTATAGTCAAAGGCCAAACTCCAGTCAACTTGGCAAACAGCAAAACATCTTGAACAACAGAAAATTTTGAGTTCCAGTGTAATCACTGAAGGTAATGGATTTACAGTGTGATAGTTGCTATCAAAGAATTTGGCAACAGGGGATCTGAAGGGAAATAGTTGTAATTTTGTGATAAAGTTACAACTGAAGAACTGTGCCAAGATTTTCAACCTATCTCCCCCCATCACCTGAATTGACAAACTAAAAAAGGCTTTTGCTAGCTTCAAGATACAGAAGTAATTTTTTTAGAAAATTTTCAGAAATCTAAATTTGGCAACATGGAAGAAATTACTTAGAATTGTTTGCTGAATTGCTCATTCTACTGTCTGCTTGAGTTTACAGGGAACATTTACATGGAGGCTGCCCAGCCTGAGGATCTGAGTTACAGGGAAAGGTAGTACTTTATCAAATCTCCCCTCATTCTCCGACACTCTGGGGAACAGAGATATACAAAATTATGAGGGGTATAGTAGGGTAAATGCAAACAATGAGGTTGAGTGAGACAAGCACTAACAAGGGTGAAAGGTGAAATACTTGAGGGGAAAATGAGGAGAATTTCATTCACGGGGTGGTGAGAGTCTGGAACAAGCTGCCAGTGGAAGTAGTGAATGAGGCTTCAACTACAACATTTAAGAGAAGCTTGGATAGGTATATGGATAGGAGTGGTATAGAGAGATATGACCCAGGGAACTAGGCAGAGTAACAGCTTGGCACAGACTAAATGGGCAAAGGGCCTGTTACTGTCCAGTAGTGCTCTATGACTATAAATAAATGATCACTTTTACAATTGCCAGTTGATGAGTAAACAATCCTCTTCTATAAAATTCTATAATGTGGCTTGACATTGGGAAACAGTGGGGTATTGAGCATTTCAACTGCATTGATGGAAGCAGTCACAAGATTCCAGTAGATCCCAACCCATTCCCTACTTTGCACAGTTACAAAGCTATGCACCTGTCTCTTATATTCCTGTTCACTAAGAGGCTGGATTCTAGCATCAGCCTCTTCTGCCCTTCAAATTGCTGAATGCTCCAGCCTCATTATTGAGGAGAGTTCAGGATATCCATAAAACCAACCTGACAAATCCTTGCCAGCATGGTCCCTTTTTCTGCAGCTTGTTAGTCTGTCATGGCTATCAATACCTATGCTCAGCCTTCCATAGTGCAGGACTCACCAATGAGAAACAAGACTCAAGACACTTGCAACACTTATAATTCACAAAGTCATAAATGGTGGGAGTTCATTCGTGGAGTTGTCAAATCATACAAAACAGATGCCAGTATATCATTGACAGCCCCATCCTGTGGAAAAATATTATTGTTTGAACATATGAATAGACACTGTATAATTTCCCTTTCTGCAGGCCACAGTCAAGCAATATACCTTACTGATGACAACAGATTGCAGATACTGGAAAACTGGAGAAACAGACAAAGCTAGGGGAACCCAGCAGGTCAGGCAATATTCAATGGAAAAGAAAAGACAATTGATGTTTCAGGTTGAAATTCACTGGGACTGGCCACTTCAATAAATCCTTATTTGTCTCTCTTACGCTCTTTGTTCTTCCATAGACATACTTTAGACATGATGGCATAGCAAATCCAAGAAGTCTACAAGCCTGGGTAACTAACCCAAGCCTTAGAAAGAATCTATTGGACCAAAACTAATGTATAAATACAGCTGAATATTTTAATAACCAAAACCTCAAGTTGACATAGTGAATCCACCAGACATGCAATAGTCTTAGATCACAGATGACATCTCAGCTGATGGTTTGATAGCCAATTTATGCAAACAATTCCTATCTCAAGTTATGGGGGAGAAACTGCATTCTAAATATTCCAAAAACAAGCAAAATAAAAACATTATGAGGTGATCAGCAAAATTACAGCACAAATATTAAAGTAATGTCAATGCACTTAATTACAATTCTTACTCTTCCACAAACCTGCAACAGAATGCTGTTTGCTATCGTTGCCAAGAGATCATTGCATTATAGAAGTTGAATCCATCAGTCTTTACGAGTTACAAATGGAATGGAAATGAAACATGAAGCTACAGGCTGCTTCTCCTACAAGACCTGACTCACAAGCTGTCAGTTGAGTGAACATGTGAATTCTGTTCACCCTAGTATGAAGCTTACATGCCCTCCGGACCACCTTGAAATGTTTTAAGGGAGGTTGAAACCAGCATTTCTGAAACATAATTTTTCTGTGACAACTATTTTAAATGCTGAGCAACATATTGTACTCACCCCTTAAGGGCAGGGTTGCTGAACAGTGAGGATGTATGTGATGAAAATGGTACTTAAGGGAGGGATACAATTCAAAACATCTTAATGGTCAAATCCTGGGGAAAAAAAACTACCAGACTATCAGACCTGCAGCATTAACTATCCATCAACCCAAATACAGCTAATCACTTTGACTTGAAGAACCAACTAGCTTAATAGCCTCTAATCCTCAAGACGTTTGCCCCGAATTCAAACCCCCAACACCTGATAACAACAGCAAGACCTGCTTGTACTTGCCATCAAGCAGGACGAGTCATATTGTCACTATTTTTGATACCATACCACCCTCTATTCCATTTCCCCATCTTCTCAGTTGTCATTTTTGCTCCCATGGCACCTGGTCAATCTCTGAGCAAGACCTCAGGGCACGCGTTCCGATAAAAACCCTATAAGGATGCAATCACACAATAACTCCAAGGTAATGATTGGATACTTATCAATCTGGGAGCCACAATAATTTTAAATAAATAAATACCCAAAATTACATCAAAATTGCTAGAAAAAAACTCATCTTCACCCCAAGACCAAAAGAGATCAGTTAATAACTTCAACTGTTTGACCAACCCAATGAGCCCTGTACCTAGCTATGACAGATTTGATTATCATGTAATTTTAAATTTACAGATAACCAGCTCTTGTAATAAGGTTAGGATTAGTGCGGAGGGAATTAATAATAAGGTAAGAGTCAGATTTTATTATTTAAATCTACAAGAAAGAATAGCACCATCAAGTCAAAACAAGAGAATATACACTGAAACACAAAACCAAATGAACAGATAAAGTTCAAATGCAATACACAATGAATTTACAAGGCGTCACCTCCCTTTGCAAGAAGTACAACTATTTTTGCTCCAATGATCATGTACAAGTGTTATCATATGGGCCAGAGCTGGACCATGATGCCATCACAGTCAAAGAGCATCCTCAAGCTCTAAATTGGAGCAACAATCACTGGGATGACGTATTCAAGGTCAGCTTGACAACTCATCAAAAGAGGAAGAGAAAGAACAAAATGTGCAAGTAACACAAAATTATTGCAGACTTCAAAGAGGAATGAATGTACTTATTAAACAGTTCAAAAAGGATCACTATTTATTTCACTCTGGGTTCAATAGTGGCTCTGGCGAAGGAGATGGCAGAACTGCTCGGAATTCTCATGTGATTGCTGCGAATATAGTTAACATACACTCCAAACTGCCTTCAAGATCACTGCGAGGCTATCAAGCAGCAGAATTTAAAAGAACTCAAATCGGATTGGTCAAAGAAAGATAATCCTTTGATTCGGCAAGAGGCCCATAATCTTTTTCAGATGCCAAATTTTGTTGTTCTAACTTGCGTGCTGTTATATTCACATAGCATGGAAATGAGGCCCAAATGGTCCATGACAACCAAGATTCCCATTTGCCTGTTTGGTCCATTTCCTAGTAGCCACAGTATGCTCATACGGATGTCAAGTGTGGTTACAGTTCTTTGTATCATTCAGGAAAGCTCTAGAAGCTTTTCTTAGTATTGCATTATTTGAATAGGGGCCATCTGATTGGTTGCCTCTCATCTGCAAATTTGAATGGAAAATTCCTCATCTATGAGGTATAAAAAGATCTGACCACACGGTGGAGCCATCTTTTGTTTCCCCTTTCCCTTCTGCTAGCCTCTGCTCCTGTTGCGCCCATTTTCAATTTTCTTTGTTCTATTAACACTTAATCATGACGCAACAAATTTTGTGCCTCTTTCCTGACTTCTGAAACACCTTGCATTAAAAACCTCAGAATCCAACACCCTCTAAGCTTTCTTATCCAAGAATGAGTTTCTTTATTAACTGTTCTACATCCTTTACATTACTGATGCAACATATTCCTTGGGCCTAACTCCACTGAACCCAAATCTGCAATTCCAAACTGACCTACAACTCTAATAACCTTCTCAAGTATAATATGAAAAGGGAAAATATTGGATAGGGCAATAAATTATTTTCATAAATTAATCTAGCTCCTCTCAACTCTTTAAAAATAACAAATTTAACAGCTTATTTGTATGAGCAATGACAGTAATGGTGACATCATGAAGGGTATCACTATCATACATGGTCAGACGTCATTGTTCAGAACAGCAGTCAGGAGTGGTCATTTTGCTGTAATTACATCAGTCACAGGTGAAGTTTAAAAGTATCTTTAAACTAGAACTAGCACCATAGGCAGCTATGAATGCAAAATCTCATGATTAGTACCAAAGAGGCAAGTAACCAAACCTTGATGCTTTTTGCTCATCTTATTGCAGCAATAAACATATTATCATGGGCAACAACATGTAACAAACACCAGCTGTCATTGCAGAATCAGAGTATTGCTTACAACCAGATGTTCATATGATTTATATCAATAGTTAATACAAATAATATGCAACTTAATAAGAAGCATACATCACTTAACCTACCTGGGCCATTGCTCCACATACCTGGCACTAATGTCAAGGGCTTAGTTTGGTACGGGGCTGCTCCTTGACCACCCTGTACATTGAGTACAATACCAACCGGATTCTGTACAGACCTCAGGTCTTTCACAGTAAAACCCTGTGGAGAGGAACCAGAGTAAAACATTAACTCTCCAGTCTCCTAATACTAGAGATATACCAAGAGAAGATGGACCAAAGATTTAAAATTAATGGTGCAAAATTTGATAAACAAAAGCAATAATAAAATTCCTTCCTGGTAGCAAAATTGATAGACAGCGTTGATTAGTTTAAAACAGCTGTGCAAAGAGAATCTTGTGCAAAGATATCCAGGTTTGAATTCTGTATCAGCTCTGAACAACAATCATAGCAGACTTTCTACTGCACCTTTATACACGTCTTGTTCAATTCTTAGAAGCTGTTTCTTTCCTCCCCAAGAGTACTGCTCAGCCCAGTTTACAATGAGCACATTAGCTACCACAATCTATAATCACAATGCTTTAAAAGAACCAATAAAACCCAAAACATGTTAATGACCGACTGCCACAAACCAGCACAGCCACATAGCTAAAAGTTCTCACAAAGCAATAAAAATTTTAAAAAAAAGAGAAAACTTCAACCTGGAAGCAACAATAGTGGGATAAAAATACTTGTGTTTCTCCAAGGTCCTATCATAATTCCAGTCTATTGCGTATGAACTCAGTCTTTTAAAAATCAGTAAGAACATCAAAAAGGACCTGGGATCATCAACAGCTTAAGAATTACCATGATAGAAGGTGTAGCCCAACATTCAAAGCATAGGCAGAAATTGGCAATGAACAAGGCCCGAGGCGAAAAAGTTCCCAACCTCCCAGTAAGTAAATTTGCCTTTCATATACTTTCCCCTGAGAGAAGAGTCTTGGGAAAAACCAGTACAAGCAGGTATAATCTAATGACCATTACAGAAACATAGTTGCTGGTTGGAGAAGATTGGAAATTAAATATCCAAGGGTATCATATAATACAGGATAGGCAGGAAGATGATTTCAATTAAGGATAAGATTTAGGGAAATTGCCAGAGGTAAGACTACAAGACATACAAGCAGAATGAGGTTATTTGGGCCATCAAGTCTGCTCCAGCATTTCAGCAATACTGACCCAATTTTCTTCTCAGTCTCAGTCTCTTGCCTTCTTCCCTTTGCCCTTCATGTCCTGACCAATCAAGAATTTATCAATCTCTGCCTGAAACGTACATTAAACACTTGGTCTCCTTAGCTGCCTATGGCGAAGAATAACACCAGTTCAACACTCTCTGGCTAAAGAAATTCCTCATCATCTCCGTTCTAAAAGGACACCCCTCTATTCCAAGGCTGTAATCTCTGGTCTTAGGCTCTCTCACCATAGGAAATATCCTCTCTACATCCACTCTATCAAGGCCTTTCACCATTCGATAGGTTGCATTAAGGTCACCCCTCATTCTTCTGAACTCTAGTGAATACAGACCCAGAGCCATGAGACACTCTTCATATGACAACCATTCAATCCTGAAATCATTTTTGTGAACCTCCTCTGAACTCTCTCTAGTTTCGGCACATACTTTCTAAGCTAAGGGGCTCAAACCTGCACAATACTCCAAGTGAGGCCTCACCAGTGTTTTATAAAGTCTCAACATTACATTCTTGCTTTTATATTCTAGTCCTCTTGAAATGAATGCTAACATCGCATTTGCCTTCCTCACCATAGACTCAACAAGCAAATTAACCTTTAAGGAATCCTTCATAAGGACTCCCAAGTCTCTTTGCATCTATTTTTTGTATTTTCTCTCCATTTAGAAAATAGTCAACCCTTTCATTTCTTCCACCAAAGTACAAGACCACACACTTCCCAACACTATTCCATCTGCTATTTCTTTGCCCGTTCTCCTAATCTGTCCATGTCCTTCTGTAGCAGCTCTACTTGATCAAAACTACCTGGCCCTCCAGCTATCTTCACATCTGCAAACTTTGCAACAAAGCCATCAACTCCATCATCCAAATCATTGACATATAATGTAAAAATAATTGGTCTCACAGATCCCTTTGGGACACCACAAGTCACCAGCAGCCAACAAGACCCCCTTTATTCCCACTCTTTGCCTCCTGCCAATCAGCCACTGTTTCATCCATGCTAGAATCTTACCCATAAAATGTAGCTTGTTAAGCCGCCTCATGTATGGTACCTTGTCAAATGCCTTCTGAAAGTCCAAGTCCATAACATCCACTGATTCTCCTTTGTCTATCCTGCCTTTTATTACTTCAAATTAAAACAGACTTGACAGACAAGATTTTCCCTTGACTACAACCTATTTTATCATGTGCCTCCAAGTACCCTGAAAGTACATCTCCAATAATCAACTCCAACATCTTCCCAAACAGAGGTCAGACTAACTGGCCCATAGTTTCCTTTCTTCTGCCTCTCTCCCTCCTTGACTGATATCTCACTGATTCTTGAGAATTTGGATAACACAGGTTTTAATGTTGAAAAGAAAACATTTTAAATGTTAAGAAATCTAAACTTATATGTTTACAGAACAAGGTCTCAGCAATCAAGCAATATTTCGGTGCAACCGCCTGATTTTGTAATTTTTTCATAAAATGTGTTTTTCCTGTCACTACTTAGTTTTTGGCAACACAGACACAATAAAAAGCTAATTATTCTTATTTATTTAGTCTTATATAGATTTAGAGCTTTTAAATCATTGTGTCTACACCATAGGTACACATATATGCTGTTAAATGTTGAACATTCACTTTTGTTCATTTTTTATACTACTTCACGTGTACTCCTTTAAAAACTTACATCATGCAACTTTTATCATTAGCATTAAATATACAAAATAACAATTTTGAACATAAAAACATTATTAATTTTAAAAAGACAATTACTTTAATAAATCAACTGTTTTGGAGGAACAGATTGTAAGCATATTAATTTAAAGCAAAAAGTTCCATCTGACGGTGGTGTCTGAGACCTGACAGTGGTGGCAGTGGCCTAATTACAACAAACAATTCCAGTCTTTTCACCACTCAAGTCAATGCTTCCTCGCTTAACGACTTTAGTTAACAATTTATTACAACAAATAACAATTTGTCATTTACATTTCATTCGTTTGTAAATATTAACAATGGTAAATAGCAAAATAAAAACCACAGAATAACTGCAATGTTTAAACATAAGTATCAGAAAACACACCAGGAACTAAAAAAAAATCCATCCATTTCTGGGCTTGAAAATCTTCGAAAGCATTCAGTCAGTTTTATCAGGAAGTAGACGATTAATACGCTCTTCCTCTATGAAGTCCATGACTTCAGCAGACAGGTGGTAAGATCTCCCTCGTCCTGCTTGCATGACCCGGTGATGATGGCTCCATCAGTATAGTCTGATCCAATGGACTATCTGGGGGAGTTTCTAGGTGTTCTGGGCCCTTTCTCTTACGCTCTCTTGCTGTCTATGTTTCCACGTCTTTCTCTTACTCCTCTTTTCCCTTTCATTCAAATCACTGATAGTTTTTATCTTCCCATCCTCTACTCTCTTCTTCCATCTTTGCTTTTCCTTTCTCAGGTACTCCTCCTTTAACACTGGCTCACTATATATTTTATCTCTCCATTTTTTTTGGTATTCCGTTTCTTGTCCTTCACTCCTCCACTGATAGCTGCTGCCTAGCCATAACTTCCTAAAATACATGAAGTTCAGAATTTAATGGAATTACTATGAAATTGTGCAAAATTACTATGAATTTAATTCTGTTTAATTTGGTGAAATTTTATAAAATGATTATGAAATGGTGCAACTACAAACCCCATTTCCAGAAAAGTTGGGATATTTTCCAAAATGTAATAAGAACAAATATCTATGATATGTTAATTCACGTGAACCTTTATTTAACTGACAAAAGTACAAAGAAAAGATTTTCAATCGTTTTACTAACCAACTTAATTGTATTTTGTAAATATACACAAATTTAGAACTTGATGGCTGCAACGCACTCAACAAAAGTTGGGACAGAGTTAAAATAAGATTGAAAAGTGCACAGAATATTCAAGTAACACTGGTTTGGAAGACTCCACATTAAGCAGGCTAATTGGTAGCAGGTGAGGTATCATGACTGAGTATAAAAGCAGCGTCCATCAAAGGCTCAGTCTTTGCAAGGATGGGTCATGACTCACCCTTTTGTGCCAAAGTTCGTGAGAGAATTGTTAGTCAGTTCAAAAGAACATTTCTCAATGCAAGATTGCAGAGAATTTAGGCCTTTCAACATCTACAGTACATAATATTGTGAAAAGATTCAGAGAATTCAGAGACATCTCAGTGCATAAAGGGCAAGGTGGGAAACCACTGTTGAATGCGCGTGATCTTCGAGTCCTCAAGCGGCACTGCCTAAGAAACCGTCATGCTACTGTGACAATTATAGCCACCTGGGCTCAGGAGTACTTTGGAAAACCATTGTCACTCAACACAGTCCATCACTGCATCCAGAAATGCAACTTGAAACTGTATTACGCAAGGAGGAAGCCATACATCAACTCTATGCAGAAATGCCGGCGAGTTCTCTGGGCCCCGAGCTCATCTCAGATGGACCGAAAGACTGTGGAACCGTGCGCTGTGGTCAGATGAGTCCACATCTCAGCTAGTTTTTGGAAAAATCAGGCGTCCAGTTCTCCGTGCCAAAGATGAAAATGACCATCCAGATTGTTATCAGCAAAAGGTGCAAAAGCCAGCATCTCTGATGATATGGGGGTGCATCAGTGCCCACGGTATGGGTGAGTTGCATGTATGTGAAGGTACCACTGACTCTGAGGTGTATATTAGGATTTTAGAGAGACATATGTTGCCATCAAGGCGACGTCTCTTCCCGGGATGTCCATGCTTATTTCAGCAGGACAATGCCAGACCACATTCTGCACGGGCTACAACAGCTTGGCTTTGTAAACAGAGTGCATGTGCTTGACTGGCCCTGCTGCCAGTCCAGATCTATCTCCTATTGAAAATATATGGCACATCATGAAGAGGAGAATCAGACAACGGAGACCACGTACTGTTCAGCAGCTGAAGTCTTACATCAAACAAGAATGGACAAAAGTTCTAGTTGCAAATCTACTGCAATTAGTATCCTCAGTTCCAAAACGATTAAAAATTGTTATTAAAAGGTGATGTAACACAATGGTAAACATGCCTCTGTCCCAACTTTTGTTGAGTGTGTTGCAGCCACCAAATTCGAAATTTATGTTTACAAAATACAATTAAGTTGGTCAGTAAATCTATTGAAAATCTTTTCTTTGTACTTTTGTCAGTTAAATAAAGGTTCACGTGAATTAACATATCACAGATTTTTGTTTTTATTGCATTTTGGAAAATATCCCAACTTTTCTGGAAATGGGGTTTGTAAATTCATTTATGGTCTTAGTCATTGGGGATATATATAGTGAAGAAATATTGTAGGCCTGTGTGTGGAAGAAATAAAGGGGAAATTATGTACTGGCAGTCCCCGGGGTTATGAATGAGTTCTGTTCCTAAGGCCGTCTTTAAGTCGGACTTGTACGTTAAGTCAGAACGGGTACATCGGGTATTATTTAGCGTCAGTTAGTCAAACGTTTGTCTTAGTATATAGTATATATTTTACCTTTCTATGGATATAAAACATTTAAACATATGTATTTTAATAATTAAACCAGTGCATTGCTTAGTAATAATTGTAGCTTTCATCAGGGCAGGGCCTTTCATGTGCTCCATTACTCTCACTTTATCCTTTAAAATTGTTCCGATCGTTGACCGACTATAGCCTAACATTTTTTCAATGATCATTTCACCTCTTTCCGATTGCTTTATTATTTCCACTTTATTTTCAATCGTGATCGTTTTCCGTTAACAGAACAGAAACACTGCGGATTCAGCAGCAGCCACGGGTCGTGGGTCCTGAGCTCCCCCAGGTCCTAAAGTCCACCCGCACTGAGACAGGTTAAACGGGACAAGTGGGGCAGTGCTGACTGGAAAAGCGGGGTCAGGGTGAATCTTGCTAAGAAAAATTTAAGCCAAATACAAAGTTACACACTCAACACAGTGCTAACGGCAATGTGATCCGACATAAAATGGCGGACGGCGTTCTCCTTCCTCGAGCCGACGAATTTTTAATATAATAGGCTTTATGGTAGGCTGTTCGTAAGTACGAGTTGTTCATAAATTGGACGTTCATAACTTGGGGAATAACTGTATATTATAAATAAAGAGGTTAATGAAACATTACAAGCCATATTAGTATTTACTGTGATCATAAATTATATTCAAGCCTCCACTGAGGATGATATGGATGCTTTTGTCAACACTGTCAAACTTCGTGTCACCACCATCAGACAGAAAACCTGACCATGTTGATGTCTGACGGTGGTAACAAAAACACACTTTTTTACATGACATACATGAGTTGTATACAGGAGCCATCTTGTTTTCCCTCTGTTGCTAGCTGCCTCTGTCCTCTACTTAAAATGCATACAGTGGCATGCAAAAGTTTGGGCACCCCGGTCAAAATTTCTGTTACTGTGAATAGTTGAGTAGAAGATGAACTAATCTCCAAAAGTCAGAGCTAAAGATGAAACATTCTTTTCAACTTTTTAAGCAAGATTAGTGTATTATTTTTGTTTTGTACAATTTTAGAGTGAAAAAAAAGGAAAGTAGCACCATGCAAAAGTTTGGGAATCCCAAGAGGTTTGAGATCAGGTAACTTTTACCAAGGCCTCAGACCTTAATTAGCTTGTTAGGGCTATGTTTGGGCTATGGCTTGTTCACAGTCATCGTAAGGAAAGGCCAGGTGATGCAAATTTTAAAGCTTTATAAATACCCTGACTCCTCAAACCTTGTCCTAACAATCAGCAGCCATGGGCTCCTCTAAGCAGCTGCCTAGCACTCTGAAGATTAAAATAAATGATGCCCACAAAGCAGAAGGCCATACGAAGATAGTAAGCGTTTTCAGTAGCCGTTTCTTCAGTTCGTAATGTAATTAAGAAATGGCAGTTAACAGGAATGGTGGAGGTCAAGTTGAGGTCTGGAAGACCAAGAAAACTTTCTGAGAGAACTGCTCGTAGGATTGCTAGAAAGGCAAATCAAAACCCCCGTTTGACTGCAAAAGACCTTCAGGAAGATTTAGCAGACTCTGGAGTGGTGGTGCACTGTTCTACTGTGCAGCGACACCTGCACAAATATGCCCTTCATGGAAGAGTCATCAGAAGGAAACCTTTCCTGCATCCTCACCACAAAATTCAGCATCAAGAAATTTGCAACGGAACATCTAAACAAGCCTGATGCAGTTTGGAAACGAGTCCTGTGGACTGATGAAGTTAAAATAGAACTTTTTGGCCGCAATGAGCAAAGGTATGTTTGGAGAAAAAAGAATGCAGAATTTCATGAAAAGAACACCTCTCCAACTGTTAAGCACAGGGGTGGATCGATCATGCTTTGGGCTTGTGTTGCAGCCAGTGGCACGGGGAGCAGGAAGAATGAATTCAATTAAATGCCAGCAAGTTCTGGAAGCAAACATCACACCATCTGTAAATAAAAGCTGAAGATGAAAAGAGGATGGCTTCTACAACAGGATAATGATCCTAGGCGCACCTCAAAATCCACAATGGACTACCTCAAGAGGCGCAAGCTGAAGGTTTTGCCATGGCCCTCACAGTCCCCCGACCTAAACATCATCGAAAATCTGTGGACAGACCTCAAAAGAGCATGCAAGACCGCCCAAGAATCTCATTGCAAGGAAGAATGGGTGAAAATCCCCCAAACAAGAACTGAAAGACTCTTAGCTGGCTACAGAACGTGTTTACAAGCTGTGATACTTGCCAAAGGGGGTGTTACTAAGTACTGACCATGCAGGGTGCCCAAACTCTTGCTTTGGGCCCTTTTCCTTTTTTGTTATTTTGAAACTGTAAAAGATGGAAATAAAAAAGTAATCTTGCTTAAAATATTAAAGATATGTGTCATCTTTAACTTTATGCCTTTTGGAGATCAGTTCATCTTCTACTCACTTAGCTATTCACAGTAACAGAAATTTTGACCGGGGTGCCCAAACTTTTGCATACCACTGTAAATTTATGTCATAACTTAAAATAATTCTTTCTATACCAAAGAGACAGTGTTGACACGTCATGGTTGTGATAGTAGTAACATGAATAAATATGTAAAAATTATTGATAAAATAGCAAACTTACAGGAGCTTGTTTGACTTTGTAGCATTTAACAGATGTGGAGGGTAGAAAGGGGGTCCTCAGGAATATAGTTGACAATGTGGTTGCCTAATTTTACTGCTTTTTTAAATAAATATCTGACGGTGTTGACAAAAACTTGGGATGCATTTTGAACAACCACAAAATAAGAGCAAAATTTGTTGAATATTCAATACTTTTAGTTTTTCACTCTTCTTTCATCTGGCATATATATTATACATTTTAAATGTTTCTGCACACTTTTTTTTAATCAAATTGAAATGATAATCTCTTGTCTAAGGACAACTGATTTTGTGGGCATGGGCTATCATATAATCTTAAAATTTATAAAATTAAAAACAAACATATGAAAAAATGATGCATTTGTGATCAACCCCGATTATTTTAAATAAGAAAATGTTATTCATTTTCAACAGAATTAACACTTCTCTTCGTGGAACATGTTTTCGCCGAAGTCTCAAGATCAGTGATCTGCAACTTTCCAGTCTTCTAGAACCATTCCAGATTCTAGTGATTCTTGAAAGATAGCATTACTAATGCCGCAACAATCCCTTCAGCCACCTCTTTCAGAACTCTGGGGTGTTCACCATCTGGTACAGGTGACTTATTTACCTTCAGACCTTTTAGCTTCCCAAGAACCTTTTCTCTAATGGCAACTTCACACACTTCCTGACCTGAGACCTGCTAGTGTCTTCAACGGTGAAGACTGATGCAAAATACTTATTCAGTTCAACCACTATTTCCACTGTCTCCCATTACTACCACTCCAGCAGTTTTCCAGTGGTCCAATATCCATATTCGCCTCTCTTTTACACTTTATGCATCTGAAGAAAGTTTTGGTTTTATGAAATTAAAAACAAACGCATGACAAAATGCTGCATTTGTGCAAAAGACCCTCAGATTTTGGTTTGGAAACTTTAATGTTACAGGCTAGCTTTCTTTCATATTCTACCCTTACCATCTTAATGACTTTAGTTGCCTTCTTTTGGTTTTTAAAAGCTTCCTAATCCTCTATAACTTTCCACTAATCTTTGCTCTATTATATGTCCTCGCTTTGACTTATGTTGGCTTTGATACAAGATCTAAGGAGCAAAATGTTGAGTCCAGCTGGGTAGAGATTAGGAGTAGTAAAGGAGGGGGGGGGGGGGGGGAAGAAATCACTGATTGGAGTTGCTATTACTTGGTGGCCTAGGCAATAAACCAAGAAATATCTGATGCATGCAAGAATGAATAATTGTCATGAGACTTTAACTTGCAAATAGATTGGGCAAATCAAGTTGGTCGAAGCAGTTTCGAGGAGGGCTTCATAAAATGCATTTGTGAAAACTTTCATAAACAGCTTTCACACATGGAAAAATGCTATCCTGGACCTGGCTCTGTGCAATGAGACAAGTAAAATTGACAATCTTGTAGATCCTCTTGGAAAGAGTAATTATAATATGAAATAATTCCTTATACAAATGGAGGTTGTAATAGTTCAATCTAAAACCAGTGTATTGTGCCTAAACAAGTGAGACAAAGGGATAAGAGGGGTGCTGGCTAGCGTAGACTGAAAACAGCAGGTGCACAGTGGGACAAAAACAGTAGAGTACTTTCAAAGAGATTTTTCACAGTACTCAAGAAAATACTCCAGTTAAAATCAACAATAGTAAGGGTAGGGAGAGCTGGCCTTCGATAACTGGGGGAAATAAGAGAAAGCATCAATGTCACTAAGTGTAGTGGGAAACACTAAGAAAGCAATTAAAAGGAAGATAGATCATGAAAGTAAATCAGCACAAAATACAAAAAGATAGCAAAAGCTGTTACAATGGGCTAAAAGGGGTGGCTAAAGTGAACACAGGCTCCTTGGAAGAATAAAAGGCGGAAATGGCCAAGTCTTTGAATCACTACTGCATGTCTGTCTTCGCAATGGAAGACACTTGCCAAAGAGAGATGGCATGGATATAATGCGAGGGGACGACTTCGATACAATCACTGTCAATAAAGAGGTAGCAATGAGCAAGCTAGTGGGCCTAAAGCCCCCGGTCCTGATGGAATGCATCCCCAGGGTACTGAAAAGAATTACGTTGTTATATTATCATTTCTGGTAATTTACTAAAATTCTCTGGACTCTGGGCAGCTCCCAGCAGATTGTGAATGTTATACCGTTTTAAAAAAGGATGCAGGTAAGAGGCAGGTAACTATAGGCTAGTCCGCATCTGCGATTGGGAAAATACTTGCTCATTAAGAAATAGCGAGACATCTGATAAAAGTAGTTTCATCAGGCAGACACATCAAGGATTCATGAAGGGGAGGACATGTTTCAGAAACTTACTGTAGTTCTTTAGAGATATAATAAGTGCAATGGACAAGAGAATGGGTGGATGTTGCACTCTTAGATTTCCATAAGGCGTTCAATCACGTATTGCATAAAAGACTTATCCATAAGATATGGATACATGGAGTTGGGAGTAATGTTTTGGCATTGATAAGAGAACTGGTTAACTAATAAAAGGCAGAAAGTGAGATAAATGAGTATTTCTTTGGTTGGCAGTCACTGGTGAGTGGAAAGCCCGTGAAGGTTTGGTGCTGGCCCTATAACTGTTAACAATATACATTAAAAAGTGATGACCGAGTATGGCAAGTGATACTGAATTGAATGGGCAAGAGTACAACACTGGTAAATATGAAATCATCCTCTTTGGAAGGAGAAGTAGAAGATCAGATTATTACTTAAATGATGAAATACTGCAGCATGCTTTTGTGCTGAGGGACTTGGGAGTGCTTGTGCATGAATTGTAAAAGGTTGCTCTGCAGGCCCAGCAGGTTATCAAAAAGGCAAATGGAATGTCGGCCTACATTGCCAGAGGGATTGAATTTAAGAGTAGGGAAGTTATGCTGCAACTGTTCAAGGTACTGGTGAGGCCACACCTGGAGTACTGTGTGCAATTCTGGTCTCTGGCTTTGGAGGCGGTGCAGAGGAGGTTCACCAAGCTTATTTCAGAAACGATGGGATTAGCTTACGAGGAGAGATCGAGTCACCTGAGACTATACTCACCGGGATTCAGAAGAATTTTACAGAAACCAACAAACCAGCAAGGCATTTGATAAGGTACACCATGCAAGGCTTATTGAGAAAGTAGGGAGGCATGGGATCCAAGGGGACATTGCTTTGTGGATCCAGAATTGGCTTGTCCACAGAAGGCAAAGAGTGGCTGTAGACGGGTCCTAATCTGCATGGAGGTCGGTGACCAGTGGTGTGCCTCAGGGATCTGTTCTGGGACCCTTTCTCTCCGTGATTTGTATAAATGACCTGGATGAGGAAGTGGAGGGATGTGTTAGTAAATTTGCTGATGACACAAAGGTTGAGGGTGTTATGGATAGTGTGGAGGGCTGTCAGAGGTTAAGCGGGACATTGATAGGATGCAAAACCGGGCTGAGAAGTGGCAGATGGAGTTCAACCCAGATAAGTATGAGGTGGTTCATTTTAGTAGGTCAAATATGATGACAGGATGTAATGGTAAGAATCCTGGCAGTGTGGAGGGTCAGAGGGATCTTGAGGTCCGAGTCCATAGGACACTCAAAGCTGTTGCACAGGCTGACTATGGTTAAGAAGGCATACAGTGCATTGGCCTTCATCAATCGTGGGATTGTTTAAGAGCCGAGAGGTAATGTTGCAGGTATATAGGACTCTGGTCAGATCCCACTTGGAGTACTGTGCTCAGTTCTCGTCGCCTTGTTACAGGACAGATATGGAAACCATAGAAAGGGTGCAGAAGAGATCTTCAAGGATGTTGCCTGGATTGGGAGCATGCCTTATGAGAATAGGTTGAGTGAACTCGGCCTTTTCTCCTTGGAGCGACGGAGGATGAGAGATGATAAGAGCCACTGATCGTGTGGATAATCAGAGGCTTTTTCCCAGAGCTGAAATGGCTAACACGAGAGGGTAAAGTTTTAAGGTGCTTGGAAGAGGAGATGTCAGGGGTAAGTTCATTTGTTTGTTTGTTCTTAAAAATGCAGAGAGTGGTGAGTGCGTGGAATGGGCTGCCGGCAACGGTGGTGGAGGCAGGTACAATTGGGTCTTTTAAGAGACTCCTGGATAGGTATGTGGAGCTTAGAAAAATAGAGGGCCATGGGTAACCCTAGGTAATGTCTAAGGTAAGGACATGTTTGGCATAGCTTTATGGGCCAAAGGGCCTGTATTGTGCTGTGGGTCTTCTATGTTTCTAAATTAAGAAAGGGATAGATAAGATAGCAGCAAAAAAGCTGTTTCCAGTGCTAAGAGAAACTAGAACTAGGGGACATAGCCTCAAATAGGGGAAGGAGGTGAAAAGCAACTGTTTTTCTCAGAAAATAGTGAAACCATAGAATTTTCTGCCCAGGGATGTAGTAGAGGCTACCTCACTAAATATATTAAGACATTAAGATAGATTTCTTGCATTGCAGAGAAATTACGGGTTATGAGGAAAAGGCAGCTATGTGGAACTGAATCCATGGTCAGATCAGACATGATCTTATTAAATGACAAAGCACACTCAACAGGTCAAATGGCCGACTCCAGCTCCTGTTTCTTATGTTCTTATGCCTGGTATTAATAGTTGCCTGCCGACATTGGATAGGAATATCAGTCCTAGAGCCACTTTTCCAGTCAACATTTGATTTCATGCCCCTGTTCCAAATTCTCTGTGGTGACATGAATGGCCACTTACTTGAGTGGTGATCAAGATGGGCTGCCCCGACACACTGCTGGTCACTCCAGTTTTTGGATCCTGCAGCACTTGCACAGCAGCAGGCTGGTACATTGATGGCATTGACATTTGGGAACTAATGCCTGATGGATTGGGTGTTACGATCAAAGGCTGATTGCCTGAATTCATCAGAGGACCACCAGCTGAGAAGAAGGAAGAGCCATTAGTACTGGACTTAGCACAATTCTTATCGATCAAGAGAAAAGAAACCATTATATCATAATCTAGCTTAACAAATCCCTTTATAATAGCCATTTTAAGTCACTCCAATTAGTTCCCTTTACATGACTTCATATCCATGGTACTGTAGTGGTTAGCGCAACACTATTACAGCTTGGTGTGTCAGAACGTGTCAATTTCAATGCCATCTGTAAGGAGTTTGTACATTCTCCCAGTAAATGGCGTGGGTTTCCTTCAAATGTCCTGGTTTCCTCTCAGTCCAAAGATATACCAATTGGTAGATTAATTGGTCACCGTAAATTGCCCCATGATTAGGCCAGTGTTTAAAAGGTGGGATGCTGATTGTTGTGGCTCATCTCTAGGCAAACCAACATTTCCCTGTTGCAACTACCTGTGATCAACACTAGTTAAACACTATCATCTCTGACCCGAAGCATTTCTCCCTTTAATGAAGACAATTCAACCCAACCAGCTATTCCATAAATCTCGTGGAATTTAAGCGTCTTTACTGGCAGGAAATCCACTGTGATTCTTTAACCGACCAGCACAACCCTATCCACAGTCAGTATACCAACATTGTGATCACTTGGATTACTTTGCACTAAAAGGCACTATTTATTTTTTACTGTTGTCATTGTGTTTTTCTTGTAAAAACTATACAATTTGTTTGCTTTTCATGCAAATGTTTTGCATCTGAAGCTCCATGCAAGTTAAGTTTTTCAATGCACCTGTGTATATATTTATTTGTGCACAACAATAAATTGACTTTTGACATTGAGTTGATGAGTAAATAATTAGCATCATGTTTCTAAGGGATCAACGATAAAATAAAATTCTAAGGTTTAGTCCCCTCCCAGTATAGAGAAATGCTTGCCTGGATAAGCAAACTGCTTTGCTCTCTATCAAAATTAGCTTTCTCTAGGCACTGTTTAAATAAAGTCCATAAGACACAGGAGCAGAATTAGGCCATTCAGCCCATCAGGTTTACTCTACCATTCCATCATGGCTGATCCCAGATCCCATTTAATTCCATACACCTGCCTTCTCACCATACCCTCTGGTGCCCCAACCGATCAGGAAATGATCAACTTCCACTTTGAATACACCCACAGACAGCCTCCACCACAGTCTGTGGCAGAGCATTCTAAAGATCACTACTCACTGGCTAAAAAAGAATCCTCCTTAATTCTGTTCCAGAAGGTGGCCCCTCAATTTTGAGACTGCACCCTCTAGTTCTGGATACCCCCACCAGAGACAAACACCTTCTCCATATCCACCCTATCTTGTCCTTTCAGCATTCGGTAGGCTTCAATGAGTTGCCCCTGCATTCTTCTAAATTTCAGTGGTAGAGGTCCAAAACTGCCAAACGCTTCTCATATGTTAACCTTTTCATTCCCAGAATCATCCTCTTGAACCTCCTCTGCACTATCTCCAATGAGAACACATCCTTTCTGAAATATGCAGACCAAAATTTGACAATACTCCAAGTGTGGCTTGACTAGTGTCTTATAAAGCCTTAGAATTATCTCCTTGCTTTTATGTTCTATTCCCTTTGAAACAAATGCCAGCACTGCAACTGCTTTTACCACAGACTCAACCTGTAAATTAAACCTTCTGGGAGGACTCCTAAGTCCCTGGGTTAGAGTTTGAATCCGTGGCCCCTGCAAACCAACAGAACTGCTCACCCCCACCTTCAAAATTTTCATTAATCTCTTTTCAACAATATATTCTGGACCAGAAGTTTCTTTTTTTGGTTGCTGAGGTACATGTGCTTGCAAGAGAAGGGAAGTACTCAGTCAAAGCTCTGACCTCTGTGATGCAGGACAACTGCATGTTACCAGTGGTAAACACAAAATAATCTGCAGATGCTGGGGTCAAAGCAACACTCACAACACGCTGGAGGAACTCAGCAGGTCGGGCAGCATCCATGGACTGATCGTTTCCACGGATGCTGCCCGACCTGCTGAGTTCCTCCAGCGTGTTGTGAATGTCATCAGTGGACTTTTAGACAGAAATCGTGGAAAGAAACTCTGGTTTAGTTTTTCGTCAAAGACCATGAAACTTCACATATTCAACTTAGAAATGCTAATTCCATTTCTCTCTCCACAGGTATTGCCTGGCCTGTTTATTGGGTTCTCCGGGCTTTTGTTTTGCTTTTTAAAGCCGCCGTTTTCTTTCAGACAGTTTCTACACAGGCCAACTACAGAACAAAAATCAAAGAACCACTTGACTGAATACAAATCAGATTAACAAGTCCTTCATCCTTTGAATCTATAAAATACAAATGATCTTCCAACTTACTGTTGTTGTTAGAGGGGAGAACAGTCAACAATGCTTTCTTTCCCACCTCACTGTTCTGATCAGCAATGCTTGTGGCAGAAAATCCAGATTTAACTCCTGAAGAGCAAATAAAACAGTCTTATAAAAAAACTGTAAGGTAAGCAGTACACACTTAAACTAAAGACCCTAAAACTGCAAGACATACAAGCAGAATTAGGCCATCTAGCCTACCAAGTGGGCACTGCCATTCGATTATGGTTGATTTATTATCCCTCTCAACTCCATTCTCCTGCCTTCTCCCTACAACTTTTTGAGGTCTTGACTAATCAAGAACCTGGCAACATGTACTTTTAAAATATCTAATGACTTGGCCTGTACTGCTGTCTATGGCAATAAATTCCATAAATTCACCACCCACTGACTAAAGAAATTTCTCATCTCATTTTCAAAGGGGCAGCCTTCTATTCTGAGGCTCTACCCTCTGGCTCTAAACTGTCACACTATCGGAAATATCCTCTCCATGTGCACTCAGTCTTAGCCTTTCAATATTTGGTGCTGGTTCTAAACCTGGTGTCTGACCCAAAGCTCCTATAACTCCTGCCTGATTGTAGTAGCCAGAAGGCATGGCCGTGATAGGGCAGGGCTCCTCGATGAGGGGATGCTGCTTTCTAGTGGCAGTACTCCTTGTAGTTCAATGTTGGGAGGGCTTTGCCTATGACAGACTAAGCTTTATCCACCACTTTCTGTAGACTTTTCCATTTCTGGGCATTGGTGTTTCCAGACCAGGTTATGATGCAAAAGTTTGTCAGTTTTAGGTGATATGACAGATTTACACAAACTTCAAAGAAAGTAGATCCGATGGCACTTGCACGCTGATCCCACAATGGATTCTCTGATACAATCACACCAAACAACTTAGAATTACTGACCCTCCCCATCTTCAATCCCCTAATGAGGACTGGTTCATGGACAACTGGCTTCTGCCTCCTAATGTTGATTAACAGCTCTTTGGCTTTGCTGACATTGAATGAGAGATCATTGTTGTGGCATCATGCAACATTTTCAATTTCCCTCCAATATGCTGATTCATCATCACCTTTGATTCAGCCATTAAAGGGGATGTCAGTAGAGCTGTGCTGAGCCTCACAGTCATAGATAAAGAGTGAGTAGAGCAGGGGAGGGCCAAGTACACAGCTTTGTTGGGGCATCTGTATTGCTGTTGATGGTGGAGCTGTTGCCAATCCATTCTGACTGGATTCTACAAGTGAGGGAAATCGAGGAACCAGTTCCACAGGGAGGTACCAAGGCCCAGATCTTGGAGCAGCATTGATAACTTCACTCAACTTCAACAACCTTCAAACACATTTTCAAAGACCCTATAATTCACCAACTCATTTATTTTTATTATTTGTCATCCTTTGCACATTGATTTTTTTTGTCAATGTATATTTCTCAAATTCTATTATAGTTCTTTATTTTCCTGTAAATGCCTTCAAGAAACAAATCCAGGGCTTTAGGTTCCTGAACCATTGTGATCTCTTCGGAGATGGTATGACTTGTACAAAAAGGAAGGGTTGCACCCTGAACCTGAAGGAGACCAATATTCTCACAGGCAGGTTTGTTAGAGCAGTTGGTGTGGGGTTAAATTAATTTGGTAAGGGAATGGGAACTGGAGTGAAGAGACTCAGGGATAGGACAAATGAATGGTATGAAAGCAAAGATAGCACGCAGACTGTCAGGAAGTGCAGGCAGATGATAGGACAAAATTGCAACCAGCAGGGTGAGTATCAGTGCATTAGAGATTCAGAATGTTATATTTCAATGCACAGAGTACAGAAACAAGGTGGATGTTCTTGTTGCACTTTTACAGATTGCTGGGTAAGATGTTGTGGCCATCACTAAATTGTGGCTGAGGGATGTTTGTAGTTGGGAGCTGAATATCCAAGGTTACACAGTGTATTGGAGGGATAGGAAGGTCTGCAGAAGGAGTTGGCGTGGCTCTGTTGGTAAAGAATAGCATCAAAGCAGTAGAAAGATATGACATAAGACAGGCAGATGTTGAATCCTTGTGGGTTGAGTTTAGAAACTGCAAGGGTAAAAGGACCCTGATGGCAGTTATATACAGTCCTCCAAACAGTAGATGGCATGCGGACTAAGTTTACAACGGGAAATAAAAATGGTGTGTCAAAAGGGCAATGTTATGATAGTCATATGGGAGATTTCAACATGCAAGTAGATTGGGAAAATCGGGTTGGTAATGGACCTCAAGACAGTGAGTTTGTTGAATGACTACGAGAGGGCTTTTTAAGAACAGTTTGTCATTCAGCCTACTAGGGGATCAGCTATACTGAGATTGAGTGTTATGTAAATGAACTGGAGGCGATTAGGGAGCCTAAGGTAATGGAACCCTTAGGAGGCAGTGATCACAATACGAGTTCAACTTGAAATTTCATAGGGAGAAAGTCTGACGTAGCAGTATTTCAGTGGAGTACAGGAAATTACAGTGGTATGAGAGAGGAGTTGGCCAAAGTAAACTGAAAGGAGATGGTGGCAGGGATAATAGCATAGCAGAAATGGCTTTGAGTTTCTGGGAAAAATGAGGAAGGTGCAGGATAGATGTATTCCAAAAACAAAGAAATACTCAAATGGAAAAATAGTACAACCATGGATGACAAGGGAAGTCAAAGCTAATGTAAAAGCAAAATAGAGTGCATAAAACAAACCAAAAATTAGCCGGAAGACAGAGGATTGGGAAGCTTTGAAAAAACCTACAGAACGCAACTAAAAGAACCATGGGGGGGGGGGGGGGGGAGAGATGAAATATGAAAGCCAGCAAACAATATCAAGGTGGATAGAAAAAGCCTTTTCAAATATACGAAAAATAAAAGAGATGAGAGTGGATACAGGACCACTAGAAAATGAGGCCAAAGAAATAAAATGAGGGGACAAGGAGGTGGCAGATGAACTTAATAAATATTTTGCATCAGCCTTCACTGTGGAAGACACTAGCAATGCGCCAGGTGTTGAAGGATGTGAGGGAAGAGAAGTGAATGCAGTTACAAGGGAGAAGGTGCTCAAAACAAAATTGAAAGACCTAAAAGGTACACAAGTCACCCGGATCAGATGAACTGCACTCTCGGGTTCCGAAAGAGGTAGCGGTAGAGATTGTGGAGGAATTAGTAATGATCTTTCAAGAATCACTGGACTCTGGGACAGTTCCAGAGGACTGGAAAATTGCAAATGTCATTCTACTCTACGAAAGGAGGGAGGTAGCAGGAAGTAAATTATAGACCAGTTGGCCTGGCCTCAGTGGTTAGGAAGATGTTGGGGTCAATTGTTAATGATGAGGTTATGGAATACTTGGTGATAGAACAAAGACAGCATGTTTTCCTTAAGGGAAAATCTTGCTTGATGAACCTATTGGAATACTTTGAGATTACAAGTAGGATAAAGGGGATGCCGCAGTATATTAAAATTCTCAAAAGGCCTTTGAGAAGATAGCACACATGAGGCTGCTTACCAAGTTTAGAGCCCATGGTATTACAGGAAAGTTACTGGCATGGTTAGAGCATTGGCTGATTGGTAGGAGGCAGCAAGTGGGAATTAAAGGATTCTTTTCTGGTTGGCTGCCAGTGACCGTGTTGTTCCACAGGGGTCAGTGCTGGGACCATCTCTTTTTATGCTCTGTATCAATGATTTAGATGATGGAATAGATGGCTTTGTTGCCAGGTTTGCAGATGGCATGAAGATTGGTGGAGGAGCAGGCAGTGTTGAGGAAACAAAGGCTGCAGAAGGACTTAGATTAGGAGAATGGGCAAGAAAGTGGCAAATGAAATACACTTGAAAAATGCATGGACATACACTTTGGTAGTAGAAATAAATGTGCAGATTTATTTTCTTAATGGCGGCAAAATCCAAAAATCTGAGATGCACAGGAACTTGGGAGCCCTTGTGCAGAACACCCTAAAGGTTAACTTGCAGGTTGAGTCGGTGGTAAGGAAGGCAAATGCAATGTTAGCATTCATTTCAAGAGATCTAGAATATAAGAGCAGGGATGTGATGCTGAGGCTTTATATGGCACTGGTGAGGCCTCACCTTGAGTACGGTGAACATTTTTGTGCTCTTTTAGAAAACGTGCTGACATTGAGGAGGTTCACAAGGATGATTCTGGTAATGAAAGGGTTATCATAAGAGGAACATATGCTCTGGGCCTGTTATTCACTGGAATTTAGAAGGACGAAGGGGGATTTCATTGAAATCTTTCGAATGTTGAAAGTCCTAGATGGAGTAGATGTGGAAAGGATGTTTCCCATTGTGGAGGAGTCTAGGACAAGAGAGCATAGACTCAGGATGGAGGAGCATCCATTTAAAACAGATGCAGAGAAATTTCTTTAGCCAGAGGGAGCTGAATTTGTGGTAGTTATTACTACAGGCAGCTGTGGAGGCCAGCTCATTGGGTGTACTTAAGCTGAAGACTGATAGGTTCATAATTAGCCACAGCATCAAAAATTATGGGGCGAAGGTTGGGGAATGGAACTGAGGGGAAAAAAATTAAGGATCAGCCATGATTGAATGGCGGAGTAGACTCGATGGGCCAAATTGTCTAATTCTGCTCCTTTGTCTTATGATCCATCCTTTCTTAGATAAGTAGCCCAAAACTGTTCACAATACTCCAAGTGAGGCTTCGCCAATGTTTTATAAAGCTTCAGCACTACATCCTTGCTTTTATGTTTTAGTCTTCTCGAAATGAATGCTGACATTGCATTTACCTTCCTTACTACCGCACAACCTGCAAGTGAACCTTTAAGGAATCCTGCACCAGGATTCCTAAGTACCTTTGCATCTCTGAATTCGCTCCGTTTTGAAAATAAGTCTGCGCCTTTATTCCTTCAGCCGAAGTGTATGACCATGCACTTCCCTACACCACATTCCATCTGCCACTTCTTTGTCCATTCTCCCAAGCAAAGTGCTCCAGCGCCTTTACTTCCTGAGAAAACTAAAGAAATTTGGCCTGTCCCCTAAAACCCTAATTTTTATAGATAATTTTATAGAAAGCATTCTTCTAGGGTGCATCACAACCTGGTATGGAAGTTGCCCTGTCCAAGACCGAAAGAAGCTGCAGAAGATCGTGAACACGGCGCAGCACATCACACAAACCAATCTTCTGTCCTTGAAATCACTTTACACCGCACGCTGTCGGAGCAGTGCTGCCTGGATAATCAAGGACACGACCCACCCAGCCAACACACTTTTCATCCCTCTTCCCTCTGGGAGAAGGCTCAAGAGCATGAAGATTCGTACGGCCAGATGTGGGAACAGCTTCTTTCCAATTGCGATAAGACTGCTGAATGATCCTGACCCGCATCTGGGCCGAACCCTCCAAATATCCGGACCTGCCTCTTGGTTTTTTTGCACTACCTTACTTTCCATTTTTCTATTTTCTATTTATGATTTATCATTTAAATTTTTAATATTTACTAACTTTTACTATTTTAAATATTTAATATTTGTAATCCAGGGAGCAGGAAGCACAGAATCAAATATCACTGTGATGATTGTACGCTCTAGTATCAATTGTTTGGCGAAAATAAAGTATAAGTATAAAGCTTCCTCAACACTACCTGCCTCTCCACTTACCCTGGTACTGTCTGCAAACTTGACCATCAATTCCACCATCCAAATTATTAACATATGACATGGCAAGTAGCAAACCTTCCACTGAACCTTGTGGAAAACAACAACTCACTGGTAGCCAACTAGAAAAGGCTCTTTATTCTGATTTTTTGGCTTCTACCAATCATCCACTGCTTTATCCATGCTAGTATCCTTCCATATACTGCCTTCTGAAAATCCAAGAACATAACATTCACCAATTCTCCTTAGTCTAACCTGCCTGTTATTTCATCAAATATTTGCAACAGATTTCTCAAGCAAGATTTCCTCATAAGGAAATTATGCTGACTTCAGCCAATTTTATCATGTGCTTCAAGTACCCTGAAACCTTATCCATAATAAAAGGACTTTAACATCTTCCCAACCACTGAAGTGAAGCAAACTGGCCTATAATTTCCTTTCTTTTGCCTCCCTCCCTTCTTAAAGAGTGGAGTGATACTTGCAATTTTCCAGTCCTCTAGAACCATCCAGAATCCAGTGATTCTTGAAAGATCACTACTAATGCCCCTGCAACCTCTTCAGCTATCTCTTTCAGAACCCCAGAGTTTTGAAATCCATCTGTTCTAGGAGACTTATCTACCTTCAGACCTTTCAACTTCCCAAGCATTACCTCCTTAGTAATACTGATTGCACTCCTGTGAATAGACTTACATTCCCTGTGACCGCGTGGGTTTCCTCAAGATGTTTCCTCTTACCTTCCAAAGATGTACACGTTAGTAGGTTAATTGGTCATATGGGTGCAACTGGGCAGCGTGGGCTCATTGGGCAGGAAGGGCTTGTAACCGTGCTGTCTCTATATACAAATAAAAATAACCACTTCTCCCACACCAATCTATGAGCCACACATTCAACTCTGATCTTATTAACCCTTTGCCAACTTGCACATGATTCAGGTAACAATTCAGAGATTATCTTTTTGGTTCTGTATTTTAATTCAGCAGAACTTCATTCCTTGTTCTTCCTATGTCATTGGTACCACAACAAATGGACCTTTCCCTCCCATTCCAAATTCCTCTGCAGGTCAGGTTATATCTCCCAATCTCAGGCATCAGACTAACCATCCTTCCTCCAAGAATAAGATCTCACCCCTCCAAGAATTGATTTATTTGGCTGCAGCATTCAACTATTTTACTAATGTGCATTCACTCATACATAACCAAACTATAGGAAGGAAGTCATTACAGTGGAAAGAGTGCTGTAAAGATTCAGAGGTGTTACGGGAGTGAAGGGCTTGAGTTACAAGGAGAGGATGGGCAGACTGGGGCTTTTTGCCCCGGAGCTTAGGAAGATGAGGGGTGGTCTCATGGAGGTACATAAAAATAAGGGGGAAAAAATAAAAAATTAATTATCACACAATCCATTTCACAAGGGAGGGCATATATTTAAGGCAAGGAGAGAACAGTAGGGATGCAAGAGGAAACTTTTGCACAGGCTGGTGGATATGTCTAATGAGCTGCCAGAAGTAGTGGTAGAGGCATTTTGATATGCATGCAGACAAGAACAGGTTAGAAGGATATGGGCCAAACACAGGAAAATGGGACTAGCTCAGATAGAGAACTTGTTCTTCATGAATAAGTCAGACCAATAGGCCTACTTCCATACTGTACAACTCTGACTTCACTTGCGTTGTATATTTTTTTTAAATTCAGAGATACAGTGCCAAACAGGCATTCCTAGCAACCCACCGATTTAACCCTAGCCTAATCACAGAACAATTTACAATGACCAATTAACCGGCAGGGTCTTTCAACTGTGTGAGGAAGTAGAAGCACCTGAAGGAAACCCATGTGCACACAGGAAGGAACACACACACTTGCTTCAGGAGGTCAGTAGAATTGAACTCTGAATTCTGACACCCCAAGCTGTAATAGCAACACGTTAATCACTACATTACCATTATATCCAAGACAGAAGCAAAAACAAAAATGGGACAGGCACAGCCTCGACATGAACAAACAGATGCAACACCACACTAATGTTAAACTAAACCTTTCAAAACAAAGTTTAGGTAGTGATTTACAATTATTCTTGCAACACAATTAAGAATTTTAAACAATTAAGAAGTGCCCTTGTGTTTTCTGGATGATTATGCTGTACTGAAACATCCACTGAACAACAGTAACAAAATACTTAAGTTTCTACAGTGGCAGGGCACCAGTTAACATAAATCCACATCACTTGCAAAATTGGCAATTCGGGGTAAAAATTAGCACAGGTGGAGAGGATGCGGAAAGAAGACTAGGTTTACAAAAGGGAAGCTCCTGGAAAATGTCTCTCCAGAAGAGCTTTGCAGCAGAGCAATTAGTCTTGGGAGAACACCAACATCTGCAGGGAAATCCAAAGAGTTCTACCAACAGAATACTCCAGGTAACTAAACATTTGCAGAGGGAAAGCTCAGAAAGAATGTTGACATTTAGTGTTCAGGCCCTTGATCACATGTCAAGCAAGTGCCCTGGGAATTATGTGCAAACTGCAGTTTTACAATCAGCCTGACAGACCAGCCTAGGAACTCAGCAAACACATATTTCCAATGCTTTGGTCACATGCATCAACCAGTACCTGCAGAGGGGTACTGAGTAGGAAGCCTGTCCCATAAGAAGCAATCACACTTCAAGAAATATACACGTCTCCCAGGATCACAGAGAGAATGATGCTTTTTAGTCTACTACCATTGCAATAAAAATTGGGTGACACAAACAGATCAGCCGCTAAACTGAAGGCATTTTCCTAAATTACCTGTATTTACATTGTTGGATGCCGTCAGCAACATCCCACCACCTGTGTCGTCCACAACATCATCCTCTATGAGCTGCCAAGGCTCCAGTTCCTCTTCCTCGCACTCCATAAATAAATCTGTGTCTGCCATGTTAGCAGCACCTGAAAGAGAGGAAAGAAGCCACTTTAAAATAATTACCCTAACCTAAAACGCAAAGGAGGCCAAAAGCAGAGCAGCAAAGACAATTCAGTGGTGAACATTAACTTTAATAATAAACTGCAAAATAACAAACCACAAGGGGCCACAAAGCAAGAGAACAGACACTAAATGGAATAGGCAATGAAGTAACTGAAGGCTAGGATCAACTGGTTGAAGTTGGCTGGTTTGATGGGTGAACAAGGACTGTGGATGACAGCTGGGTTTCAATAGGCTGTAGGTGACAAACTGGAAACGAGTGGATGCAAGAGAAAACAAAAATGGAGGTTTACAGGCTGTGTAGGGAAGGAGAGATCATGGGAGTAGTTTTATAATGAGCCTGCACTATGGTGTATGGTTCTATATTCTATGCTCAAACTCCTTAAAGGTGCAGATGTTGCAAAGGTTTGGGGAAGTAGTTAAGTTCTAAAGACAGAATTTAGGGAAACAATTCCACTGACACCAAAAGGAAGCATTAGCATCATTAGTGGAAGATACTAAGAGGCTGCAAGGTAGTGCAGTAGGTCATTCTGATACTTCAGTTCGAGTGAGCCACATTCAATCTAGACCTATGATACTATCTGTCTGCAATTTCCATTCCTACCTCTCTTCCCCACCCCACCATTCGCTGAAGATCCCAGAGGTATGCTGCTTGGCAATTTAGATGAAAACTACAAATTGCTTTTGTGTACAATCTAGTAAAAGAAACTTAGTAATAAAATCTAGGAGTAGATGAAAAGTGCAGACTAATTAGGTGCTCGATGGCTGATGCTGATTTTGAGAACTAGAAGGCCCATTTCTATGTTGCAAGGCTCTACAATAGTAAAATCAAAGGAATGGAGTTTTTGGCAGGTGGTGGTGTGACAAGAATACACATAGATTAAGATGTTAGCTGTCCTGTGTGATCAGCAGTTGGTCTGCCACCTGTCTTCAGGAGAGAGAGAGAGATAAGGAAAACAATGGAGCAGCATTTGGAGATGTGTAATGAAGGGGAAGGAGAGCTGTCAAGAGCGGCTCCCCCTTTGAACCCTGAACTGTTTGAAGTGATGGACAGGCGATACCCCAGCAGGGGGATAAAAAGGGACAGGTTCGCTAAGGCAGGACACACACGACACCCGAGGTAACGAGACCCTGGAAGCGGTGCGCCTCTCACAAGTCGGTGGGAAGCTTTTGGACTGCTGATCGCAGGATCAAGCCATAGACGCTCAGGGTGGAAAGGCACGATCGGCGGGAACCTAGTGTGTGTCCACCCTTGCCGGTGCCAGGTTCACCGCAGGGAAACAATTCATATCTGGAAACAGAGGGGTCACGGTCGGTGACCTCAGATGACATCATAAAGAGCTTGCACGAAAGCTGACTGCGAAGGTCTGTGTGTGGAAGCTGTTTGAATATTCATTCGTTTTGCTCTCTCTCTCCTTCCCCCCGCTGTCTGCGAACTGAACTAAATTGAACTGAACTTGGCGTCACTTTGAAATTGGTCATTTACCCCTAGACAACGATAGAGCTTGATTGATCCTGTTATCTGAATTCTGTGTACATGTATGTTTATCATTGCTGAACTGTTGCATTCATTATCCTTTTGATTAGAGTACTGTGTTGCTTGTTTCTTTAAAAAAAACTTTCTTAGTTCTAGTAATCCAGACTCCAACTGAGTGATCCATTTCTGCTGGTTTGGCAACCCAGTTACGGGGTACGTAACATAAGTGGGGTTCTCGTCCGCGATTTTGAACGCTAAACGTGGGACGGAGTAAATTGATTGGGTCAAAATTCCCGAAAGAAAAGACAAACAGCAGAAATGGAGGCTGAGGAATTTATAAAGGCGCCGACCTTGGAGGCATTAGAGGATGCCAGGAAATCGGAATTGGTAGCTGTGGCCAAACTGTTGAATCTTGCTAAGGGGAAGTCGACAATGAGGAGAGAGGAGATACACAGAGCTATCGTAGAGAACTATGTATCTAAAGGTGTGTTTCCCCAAGGCGAGCTGGGGGTGGTGTCTATTGAAAAACCTGCTGGAGACACGGTACAGGTACAGCTTGAAAAACTGAGACTCGAGCACGAGTTCCGGGTACGACAGTTGGAGCGAGAAGAGAAGGACAGAGAGTTAGAGAGGCAAGAGAAAGAGTTAGAAAGGCAGGAGAGAGACAGGGAGAGAGAGAGACAGTGGGAGCGAGAGGAGAAACAGAGGGAAAGGGAATTCGAGCTGGAGAAGTTAAAGATAAGGGCAGAGCAGGGGCTCGTGCCGAACCAAGGTGGAGGGTTCCGGGCGACCCAGGAGGTTAGGCTGGTTCCTCCATTTGACAATACCGATGTGGATCGGTACTTTCTCCATTTCGAAAAAGTGGCTATAAGTCAGGACTGGCCGAGGGATAAGTGGGTTGTTTTGCTTCAGAGTGTACTGAAAGGTAAAGCCCAAGAAGCTTACTCAGCTTTGTCCGCGGAAGATGCCCAGAGGTATGAGGTGGTGAAAGAGGCCATCCTCAGGATTTATGAGTTGGTCCCAGAGGCATACCGGCAGAGGTTCCGGAATGCGAGGAAGCAGTGGGACCGCACGTATTTGGAGTTTGCCCGTGAGATGCAGACATATTGTGAGCATTGGTGCGCCTCAAAGGGGGTAGAGGGGGATTATGACGGACTGCTACAGCTGATCCTGATTGAGCAGTTTAAAGGTTATGTCCCTGAGGGTATGAGACCCTACCTAGATGAGAAAGAGGCAGCCACGTTAGCCGCAACTGCTAAGTTAGCGGATGAGTATGCGTTGACGCATAAAATGAAGTTTGCCCCGAGTAAAGGCTGCCAGAAGGGTAGTCAGGACAGCGGGGAGAGTCCGCTGGAAAAGTCAGAAAGTAAGCCGGGGACTAGCAAGAAGGATAAGGTAGACCGGGAGCAGTCTGGTAGGAAGTCTGCTGGGATCGTCTGCTATAATTGCGGGAAAGTCGGACACTTTGCGTCCAGGTGCTTTGCCCCAAAGAAGGAGACGGGAAAAGAGAAAACAGCGATTTTGACTGGCTGTATCGAGCTGGTAAACGAACCGCTAGGGAAGGACAGGTCTGCCAAAGTTCACGAAGGGCACGAGGGGTTTATCTCGGCCGGATTGGTGTCAGTGATCAGTGAAGGAGGGGTTAAAACCAGTTCCAGTGCGGATCTGGAGAGACACGGGAGCGTGTCAGTCACTAATACTGAAGATTGTATTAGAGTTTAGCTCAGAGACCCAGACTGGGGAGGTAAAGGTCAAAGGTGTTGGGGAAGGGACAGAGTCAGTCCCTTTGTACCAGATACACTTACAAAGCAACCTGGTCTCTGGACTAGTGACGATCGGGGTGAGGTCCAAATTACCGATGAAAGGCGTGGAAGTCTTGCTCGGTAATGATGTCGCCGGGGGAATCGTGTTCCCAGTCGTGAGATGACAGGCCAGCCTGCCAGCATTGAGGCCTCGCCCATGGACTCACAGGTTCATCATGGGGCTGCGGTAGTAAATTTAGCTGAGACGTTTCTGCCAACCTTGTACGAGAAGGGGGTAGAAAATGAAAAGAAGGAGTGTAGTGAGACAAGAGGTAGTGAGGGAGCTGAGACAGACTTAGCAGTAGCCAGGAAAGAATTTGTGCAGACGCAGGAGCGAGACAAGGGGCTGATGGTTTTAGCAGAGACAGCTCTCTCTGACACAGACTTAACAAGGGAACTAGTAGGCTATTGTGTGGAGGAGGAAGTGCTAAGGAAGCAAGGGAGACCAAGTACCGTGCCCGCAGATGAGGAATGGGGGGTGGTGCAAAAGAGTTATGGGAAAGAGGTTTTTAACCTGGCCCCCAAGGTACCCCCCGGTGGACATTTTGCAGTGCTGGAGGAAACAGTTGGTGGAATCATGAAAGAGGTTTACCGGCTGCCCAGGGGGAAGGATGTTATTCATTATGAACGACGCAAACTGAGACGGTCACAGGCTTTTGATATGCTAACAAACCTCGTCGGTGTTAGCGCAGAAATCAATGAAGCTAGGGTCCCCCCGATAAGAGAAAAAAACCATTTTGAAAAGATGAGTATGGTATCGACCAGATGGGAGAAGGCTATTGTTTTGGCCAGGTCTGCTGATAAGGTCTCTCCCTTAATCCCCGAACAAAGCGACTCTTTAGGAGAAGTAATTAAACGACTCGCACCCGTGTGTTTGATTGTCCCGAGGCGATGCAAAGAACTGGGACGTTGGGTGGTGTTTGTTACAATAGGTCAGCCTAGTGAGCAACATCCATGTAGAATGAGTAATTCAGTGACTAAAGGGCTGACGAACACAGAGGTGTGTATTGGCAATTTAATACGGCTGTCTGAAGCCAGCTTGATAGTGAACCTTGAAAAAAAGAGTTCGGCCACACAAAGGTCACTTACGTGGGAAGTGTGGTGACACGGGCAGCTGGCAGCGATGCAAGCTACAGTGCAGGCTATCACTGACCTCCCAACCCCAACAGACAAGAGGGCCCTCAGAAGACTCTTGGAGATGGTGGGGTACTGTAGGAAGTTTTGCAATAACTCTGCAGTCACTACCCCTCCCCCTCCTACTAAGCCCTTGCGAGAGAAAACTAAGTCGGAATGGGACGACCCTTGTTATTGTGGTCTGGGACAAAATCAAATGAGAGGTTACATTGATCGCAATTCATCAGTGTTTTTGGCCACTATGAAGTTTGCTCAAGTTGGAGCCTGGTCTAAGGGATTATTAATAACACATATAAAAGGAACAGAAAATGTGATGGCTGACTGTCTGTCAGGTGTTGACAACTTCAAACTCGCTGTATTAGCCAAATAGCTGATAAAGATGTATATTTGTGTGTTATCAAATAATGTATTCATGTTTGTAATTTTTACCCCCAGGTAAAAATCCTTAAAGGGGGGAAGTGTGACAAGAATACACATAGATAAGATGTTAGCTGTCCTGTGTGATCAGCAGTTGGTCTGCCACCTGTCTTCAGGAGAGAGAGAGATAAGGAAAACAATGGAGCAGCATTTGGAGATGTGTAATGAAGGGGAAGGAGAGCTGTCAAGAGTGGCTCCCCCTTTGAACCCTGAACTGTTTGAAGTGATGGACAGGCGATACCCCAGCAGGGGGATAAAAAGGGACAGGTTCGCTAAGGCAGGACACACACGACACCCGAGGTAACGAGACCCTGGAAGCGGTGCGCCTCTCACAAGTCGGTGGGAAGCTTTTGGACGGCTGATCGCGGGATCAAGCCATAGACGCTCAGGGTGGAAAGGCACGATCGGCGGGAACCTGGTGTGTGTCCACCCTTGCCTGGGTGCCAGATTCACCGCAGGGAAACGATTCGTATCTGGAAACGGAGGGGTCACGGTCAGTGACCTCAGATGACATCACAAAGGGCTCACACAAAAGCTGACTGCGAAGGTCTGTGTGTGGAAGCTGTTTGAATATTCATTCGTTTTGTTCTCTCTCCTTCCCCCCACTGTCTGTGAACTGAACTGAACATTGCGTCACTTTGAAATTGGTCATTTAGCCCTAGACAACGATAGAGCTTGATTGATCCTGTTATCTGAATTCTGTGTACATGTATGTTTATCATTGCTGAACTGTTGCATTCATTATCCTTTTGATTAGAGTACTGTGTTGCTTGTTTCTTTAATAAAACTTTCTTAGTTCTAGTAATCCAGACTCCAACTGAGTGATCCATTTCTGCTGGTTTGGCAACCCAGTTACGGGGTACGTAACAGTGGCAATACTGTGGGGCTGAAGGAACTTAGAAGCATACATCAACACAATAAGACCAAGGGGCAGAATTAGGCTATTTCACCCAGAGTCTGCTCTGCCATTTCATCATGGCTGATGCATTTCTCTCTCAACCCCCATCTCAGTCTTCTCCCCATATCACTTCAAACCCTGACTAATCAAGAATCTATCAACCTCTTCCTTTAATACACCCAATAACAGCCTCCACAGCCACATGTGGCAACAAGTTCTGGATTCACCACTCTCCAGCTAAAGATATTCCTCCTCGTATCCATTCTAAATGGACATCCCTTCATTCTGAGGCTGTTCCCTCTGCTGCCATAGGAAACATCCCCTCCACATCCACTCCACTGAATCCTTTCAACATTTGATAGATTTCAAAGAGAACCCCTTCAGTCTTCTGAATACCAATGAGTACAGTCCCAGGACCATTAAACACTCAATCTCATGAACCTCCTCTGAACCCTCTCCAATGCCAACACATACTTTCTTAGATAAGGGGCTCACAATATACCAAGTGAGGCTTCACCAGTTCCATAAAGTCTCAAAATTACATCTTTGCATTTATATTCTCATCCTCTCGAAATGAATGTTAACATCACAGTTGCCTTCCTCACCAACTGCAAGTTAACCTTTAGGTAATCCTGCAGGACTCCCAAGTCCCTTTGGACCTCAGATTTTTGAATTTCTCTCCATTTAGAAAATAACCCATGTTATTATTTCTTCCACCAAAGTACACACATGACCATAAACTTCTCAACATCTGCCACTTTTGTCCAATCTCTTAATCTGTCTAAGTACTTCTGTAGCCTCTTTACTTCTTCAACACTACCTGCCCATCCTGTCTTCACATCATCTGCAAACTTGTCAAGACATCAATTCTGTCATCCAAATTATTGACATATAACATAAAATAGTCCCAAAACAGACACCATTAGTCACCGGCAGCCAACCAGAAAAGGCTCCCTTTATTCCACTCTGCCTCCTACCAATCAGCCACTGCTTTACCTATGCTAGCATCTTTCTATAACATGGGCTCATAGCTTGTTAAGCAGCTTCATGTGTGGCGCCTTATCAAAGGCCTTGTAAAAATTCAAGTACATAACATCCACCAACCTCCTTTGTCCATCCTGCTTTTTGTTACTTCAAAGAATTAAAACAGATTTGACAGACAAGATTTTCCCTTGAGGAAACCATGCTGACTACGGCAATTTCCCAAGCAATTCTCATTAGTAATAGCAATGGTGACTCCTTTGCTTGCATCTTCGAAAACAGTCCTATTTCTATCTTTAATATTCCTATTTTTCCCTTTCAGGGTTCTTTTGAAGACCCTGACCTGGAGTTACACGCTGGCTACGGTTCTTTGCGGGAATGGAACCTGCTCTCGGGGTTCCACAATCGGCTACTATTCAGCATGGCCTAAGATTTCAGCACAGTTGCAGAAGCCTAGGATCTCGAGTAACTGGAGACAGGCGAATCAAGGGTCAGTGTCGCCACAGGAGACCCATGTGTCATTGGGGAGTCGGAACTGGGTGTGCCTGGGGACCTGGGATCCTTGCGATTTCCAAGCACCAAGCTTGAAAAAAAGCGACGTAATGGACTTGTAACATCGTAAACCAGTGAGTTGTTTGTTATCTCTTCCACTCGTTATTGGGAGAGACAGCCTGCAGCATGTTGAATTATCGGGTGAACAATGCAGCCTTTGGGGTAACTGCAAGTCCGTGTCTTTGCTATTACTTTGCTCACACTTAAGTGCTGGCAGCAGGTGCACTTTATTTTTGCCCGTGGGGGATTGTTGCTTGCTGCAGCTTACGCGTGGGAGGGAGGGGAGCCGGGGGGGGGGGGGGAGAAAGAGGGGCGAACGACGACTTTGGGGTTAAATTCTAAAATTTAACTCTCATTCATTCTTTAGGGCACTCGTTTTCGTGGATGTTTGCTAAGAAAAAGCATTTAAGGATGTATATTGTTTACATTTCTCTGACATTAAATTGTACCTTTGAACTTCACCTACTTCTGCCCCCTGCCACACTCAAACTTAGGGCAGACTGATAGTGTCTTCTACAATGAATAATGATGAAAGATACTCCTCCTCAAATTTCAGGGTGAATTCTATCATATTATAATCACTGTCCCTGAGGGTTCCTTTACCTCAGAATGAGGTTTATTATCACCAGCATGTGTCATGAAACTTGTTAACTTAGCCGCAGCTGTTCAAAGCAGTACATTATAATAAAAAAACAAAAATAAGTAAATTAATTACAATATATGTATATTTAATAGATCAAAAATTCATGTAAAAACAGTAATAATATATTTAAAAAGTGAGGTAATGTTCAAGGGTTCAATGTCCATTTAGGAATCGGATAGCGAAGGGGAAGAAGCTGTTTTTGAATCGCTGAGTGTGCCTACTTCTCACCTGATGGTAACAGTGAGAAAAGGGCATGCCCTGGGTGCTGAGGGTCCTTAATAATGGACGCCGCCTTTCTGAGACACTGCTCCTTGAAGATGTCCTGGGTGCTTTGTAGGCTAATATCCAAGATAGCAACAACTAAATTTTTGACCCTCTGCAGTTTCTTTTAGTCCTGTGCAATAGCCCCCCCCCACCCACCATACCAGATAGTGAAGTAGCCTGCTTTTGAGTGTTTTTATTGACATACCAAATCTCTTCAAACTCCTAATGAAGTATAGTCACTGTCTTACCTTCTGTGTAACTCTATCGATATGTTGGGACCAGATTAGGTCCTCAGAGAGCTTGACACCCCAGAACTTGAAACTACTCACTCTACTTCTGATCCCTCTGAGGACTGGTATGTGTTCCTTCGTCTTACCCTTCCTGAAGCCCACAATCAGCTCTTTCGTCTTACTGATGTTGAGTGCACAGTTGTTGCTATGACACCACTCCACTAGTTGGTATGCCTCGCTCCTGTATGCCCTCCTGTCACCATCTGAGATTCTACTAACAATGGTTGTAACATCAGCAAATTTACAGATGGCATTTGAGCTATGCCTAGCCACACAGTCATGGGTATAAGAGAGAGTAGAGCAGTGGGTTAAATACACACTCCTAGGATGCACCAGTGATCTCTAATTAATTCCAGTGTATTGCACAACACACAATCCCAGAAGAGCTGATCCCCAAGGCAGTCGGGAGTATTTGGAATGCAGGTGATAAATGTGGGACAAGACCTTGACTTCACATCAGGAACTAGCCAGCACTACAGTGAATCAACATAGGTCGCTGAATGGTGCAGAAGTCAGCATTACTGCATCACAGCTCCACGGCCTCAAGTTTGATCTTGACCTGGGATGCTGTTTGGAGTTTGCATGTTCTCTCTATGACAGCATGGGCTTCCCCAAGGTGCTCCATTTTCCTCACATACCAAAAGACACAAGACATACTGGCAAATTACCTGGCTACTGCAACCAAACAGCAAGAATCATAAGGAAAACATGGATATACGAGAAACAAAGCTGAATCACATGAAAACAAAGGAGGAATAGGAGTAATGGGTTGCCTCTGCTGGGAACTGGTATGGACGAAAACTAAATGTCTGCTTTACGTATAGAGTAACTAAGTAAGATCCATTGAAGATTAATAACAAACTCCGTTCACCTTGGAATCAGATCAGAGCTCAATAGTCATTTCAAACAAAAGTTCACAACATCTGTACAAAACAAATGTCCTATCAACAATGCCAACAACTTTTCTTTTGCAGATAATCTGATAAAATTGTTATTTTCTTTCCCTTAACGTCAGCATTTCCTGTTGTTAAGAGTGACCAATATTCATGTATTTGTCTAGGCAAAGACCCACACAGGCTTTTCCACTACATGGGGACATCATACTGTTTGCCCACAACACACACAGTCAATGAACGGTGATCAAGAGTGGGAATTCTTGCATTTTTGTGTTTTAAAGACTACTGAACTAGCAGTACAAACCAAAAGCTTTGCCTAGCCAAAATCAGCTGCAGAAAAATCAAAATCAAACCTGGAACCTCATTTATGTTCATTTGAGCACAAACACTGTCGTTAAGAGACTTCCCCTCAGGAGCTTTCGTTTTATGAATTAAAGTATCTTTACCTCCAACAGTCACTCTCTCATATTCAAATAATTCAACATTAAATTATGCAATAACTTAAAAGGTACTACATGAGATGAGAATGAGATTGTCAATGTTGATTTATTCACAATAGCCAGGCTTTAAATCCATATTAAATCCAAGCTACAAAACATTTGGACTCGTGTCCCATTATTTCAAGTCTCATGCAGGGGGGAAACAATTTTGCAAATTTGAATACTGAGAAAAAAGTTGGTACAGGTGTTGCGAATCATATGCACAAAAATAAAAAATGCTAACTGAAATCATCAGATCAAGTCCATATCCCACATCTACAACCTATTGATTGAAGACCATGATCAGCCAGGTGTACAGTTGCAAGAAAAAGCTTAAAGCCTTTTGCAATTACCTGGTTTTCTGCATTACTCAAAATGTGGTTTGATCTCTGCCCAAACTAATAACACACAATTTTACTTCTTGTCAATACTGTGTACACCATTTAAACAATCACAGTCTAGGTTCAAAGAAGTATGTTAGCCTCTGGGGTAATGCCTTCTACAAAAGCTATTTGGAGTCAGGTAAATTCCAATCAGTTGAGATTGGCAGTGTCGGTTGTAGAGCCCTGCCTGACAAAAAGGACACACAAAGTCAGGTAACTGACACAGCCTGCTCTTCAATAAAGATCTGTTTATGTGCATCATGCCTTGATCAAAACAACTTTCAGAGGACCTTCAAAGAATTGTAGAAGTATATGAAGCTGGAAAAGACTACAAAAGCATGTCTAAAGATCTAAGTGTTCATCAGTCTACCGTAAGAGAAACTGTCTACAAATGGAGGAAGCTCAGTACTGTTGCTACTCTCCCTAGGAGTGGGCATCTTGCAAAGATCACACCAACAGTACAATGTGCAATGCTGAAGGAGATGAAATAGAACCCAAAGGTAACAGCAAAAGGCCCTGCATAATTCTTAGGAACTTGCTAAAGTGTGTTCACTATAAGAAAAGCACTGAACAAGAATGGAAGGACAGCACAGAGGAAATCACCACTCTCCGTAAAACAAAAACATTGCTGCACGTCTCAATTTTACAAAAGACCACCTGGATGCTCCACAATGCTTCTGGGACAATGTTCTGTAGACAGATGAGACATAAGTTGAACTTTCTGATAGAAATGCACACCTCTATCTTTGGAGGAAAAAGAGTCCAAGTCAAAGTTCAGACTGCAGCATAAACTGAAGAGAGTTGTTCATGCAAGGTGTCCCAGAAATACTGATGAACTGAAACAGATTTTGAGGAACGGTCTAAAATTCCTCCTTGCTGTTGTGGAAATCTGATCAGCAGCTCCAAAAAAATTTTGGTGGAGGTTATTGCTTCTAAAGGAGGTTCTACCAGTTATTAAATACAAGAGTTCATAATTTTTCCAGCCTGGACTGAGAATAATTGAACAATTATGTTCACCAAAGACATGAAAAATACAATTGTTTGTGTTATTAATTTAGGCAGATTATGCTTGTCTAATATTGTGATTTAGATGAAGATAAAACCACATTGAATGAGTGATCAATGCAGAAAACCAGGTAATTGCAAGGGGTTCACAAACTTTTTCTTGCAACTGTATATACTGAAAACAACTCCACACAATGACAGACTGAAAATCTCCTTAGTCTTTTATATGATGTGGAACCTGCTTAAGATATTAACTACCCAGCAATTAAGATCACCCAATTCAATTGTGGGCTGGCTAGTGGTGTGGTGGCATCAGCACTGGACTTCAAAGCAGATGATCCTGAGTTCAAACCCAGCCGGGACCCAACCTGGACAGCAGCAGTATCTGTGTGGGAGAAAGGCCTAGCAATCTACTTCCGTGTCTTGTCATGAAAACCCAATGGACCCTATGGTCCATAAGGTCACAAAGAGCTGGACTCGACTAAATGACTGAATAACAATTCAATTTGCTTAAAATTTGTCAACTCTACGCCCAATGAACTGATCATTGAACTGGTATACAAAGTGCTTACTGTTCTACAGGTACTGCTCAATTTAATGACCAAGGAGCACAGGTTTACTACAAAGAATAACTGATAGGTACAAAACATTTTCAGCACAACAGAGTCAATTAGCCAAGCTCTTCTATGAGAATGTTTAAGTATCCCAACAAATACTTCCTCTGCTCATCACAATATTCTTTATCCCTCATCTTCCATCTTCCCTTTAATCTTCATGTCAACCATTCCTCATATTGCAGGCTCTGTGTTTTCTTTCTGGTTAAGAAATTTGCCCTCAATTCCTGACTGGAATTATCCATGCCTTATATTTCAATACCTCACAAGTTGAAATACCCATCTACAAATTTATTCAATGCAATTAAATCAGTTGGTTTGAAAATCTTTAATTCTCCTCCTCACCCCCATTCTGACCTTTCTGCAGCCTCTCACAAAACTTACTGAAGTTCAAATAACAGCACCTCATCTTTCCTTCAGACATGCTGCAGGGATAATATTGAATTTAATAAAATTCCAAAATTAATTTGTAGTATTTCAGTTGTAATATTATCAGAATTTTTCTCTCCACAGATATCACCTGATTGTTAGGTTATTGCCAGCATTCTACTTTTGATTTCAGGTTTAAATAATAGTTCTGATCTGTTATACAGTTTTAACAAGCTCCTTTGCTTTTTCTAACTTGCCCTCATTAATCTATTAATAGACAGTCCTTTAAACAATGGGATCACCTGGGCAATCCTGACTTCACTCTATTCAAAACAATCTCAATGAACTCCTTTTAGATTTCTGTCTACAATTTAAAACGCGTTTCTTCATTTCTCCAGTACTGTTAAAGGGTCTTTTTCTTTTCACAGAAGCCGAAGAGAAGGGCGTGGGGGGGGGGGGGGGAGAGAGAGGAGGAGATCATTTTATTTTTCCACTGAAATTGAATTTTGATAAATTCATCCCTAGCCTCTCAAATCGATTTCACAATCTTGTAAAGCTCTTGGGTCATTATTCCACAGTCTTTCAGAGGGGGAAAGAAAAACACATGGCCATCTCTTTGATAAGTATTACTTAGTTTTGACACTATGCTTTTAAACCTCTACTTTCTGCAGCACACCTCCAAAATACTGAAAGAACTCAGCAGATCAGACGGCATCTATGGAAATGAATAAACAAAAGACAGATAGCAGAGATCCTTCTTCAGAACTGGAAAGGAAGGGGGAAGTCGCCAGAATAAAAAATGGGAGAGGGGAAGGGGAATAGCCAGGTGGTGGTAGGTAAAGCCAAGTAGGTAGAAAAGGTTGAAGAAGGACTTCGATAGGTGAACGAACAGTGGACCATGGGAGAAAGGGAAGGAAGAGGACCACCATGGGAGGTGATAGTCAGGTGAGGAAAAGGAGGAAATAAAGAGGGAAGGGGGAGGGAAAAATACCAGAATTCCCTTTTCTTTCCAGTCCTGAAGAAGGGCTCGACCGGAAACGCAGACTGTTTATTCATTTTCATAGATAATGCCTGATATGCTGAGTTCCTCCAGAACTTTTTGTGTGTGTTACTCTGGATTCCCAGCATCTGCAGAATCTCTTGTGTTTATCCTTTCTGCAGCACCTCTTACTTATATAATTCAAGGGCAAAACTCCAAGTGTAATCTAACCATGTAAAAAATGAAAACCAAACCTGCAGATAATGAAAAACCTAAATTAAAAACAAATCCATAAAATACTCAAATCTTTGATCCAACATGTTAGTAGTCCCTTTTCTCATAGATGCCACCTGAGCCACGTACTTTTTTGTTCTTATTGTGGTCTAACTATGGTACTATACAATTCCAGCGTCGCTTTGCTTTTGAATTACATTCCATGCAAATGAATCTCAGTGCCAGATTTCTGACAATATGAATTTTAACTGGCCTTTGCACAGATTAATGCCTTGTCTGCATCACTTTACAGCATCATCCAAATGCAAACTTCACAGATTAAAATAAGAGTTCATTAATGGTTTATGTTGCAGGAACAACGACCTTCATATTCACTTGCCAAATATTCTCACCATGTCTCCCAGGAGGTATATTCTGCACAAATGGAATTAGTACCATTAACTACAGATATCTTCTTGAAAGTTGTCCAATGACCATCTCTGGCAGCATCATATTCTGTCACCTGTTTGTGAGAGATTATGGATTTTTTTTGCTGCGAGTGATTGCAAAGTACTCAGCTGTTGAGACAAAAAACCTGAGCAGTACAAGGAAATAAGGTTGAAATGATCAATTTTCCAAACAATTGCTTTACATCCACAAGTCAGAATGTGGAGGTTCACTGAAACAAGGTAATGTTTACACCAACTCCAAACATGCCAAAATTTTTGGATTCACATTTTCAACAATAAACTACATGAATCAGTAGAAGCAATAAAGGCAAACTTTTCAATAGACCCATGAAAAGGGGACGGCAAAGTTTAAATGCATAATTGTGACCCAAAATCTGCAGCCCAGACCAAAGAAAGACAATCCTGCCATACCGTATTTCTGTCTCAACTCCCAGTCTTCCGCACCTCTTTCGGTTCTGGCTTGCTAATTAACATTCCACCTTTAGCATCAAACAATTTTTTAATTTCTTTCCCCGTACTGCACGTTGTAAAGGCTTTTTAAAACAACTGATTCATGGCACTGCATGCTTGCCAGCATTCAATGACTTTCAAGGCCAACGTAATTACCAATATACCCCTTCTAGTCTTTGTTGCCACAGATCAGCCAAGAAACATTTGTAAGCATTAACATTATTCTGGATTATTGTTGTGATACCAGGTATTAATCAAACTGATGTTTTCAAGAAAAATTCAGATCTTCCGAGAAATCAATGCAATTCATATCATTTGTTTATATTTTTAATGTAAACATTTAAATTTTATGCATGGTACTGCAACTCCATCTTCATTCTTTTAAACTTCAACTTTGGGGGAGGGGGAGGGGAAGCTATAAATGATTAAGTCACAAAGATTCTCTCCTCAGAAAAAAGTTGAAAAGACTCGTTTGATGCAAAATTCATGACAAAGACAGTTTAAACACTATTGCTTGGCCCCATATTCAGAGTGTACATAAGAATCTGATAATCCAAACCTAACTACAAGTCTAAGGTGATTCTTCTATAGCTCCAACTTAAACTTACACACACATACTTTCATAAGCAGATCTACAGTTCAGGAATTTCAGTGTGGACAAACAGCATTGCCCAGTTAAGTATCAATATGTTCGACTGTCTCATATTTAAAGGTATTAACAAAGTTTGTTTTCCCAAACATTAATAAATGAAGCGAGCAACATTCATATTTGCCCAAATGTGCACAAACTAAAGATGAAATGCTTGGGCATTTGTTACATATCTAAAGTCTGAGGTATCACCAACAATCAAATTTTCACAAAGTACCCCCAGTCAGACATGAACTGTTCAGTCAAACCAAATTTACTGCTTAGCGTGTGCCTTCAAAGTGGTGGAATGATTTAGCAATGTTTGAATGCCTCAGCATTTTAAAAAATGGCTTCTCAGTGATCAAATGGCAAGTATGGTAATTCATTATTTGTAAATTAAGCTCCATCTCCACTTAAAGTGGGAAGAGGTCCTGTTCCCAATCAAGATCAAGAACACTAATGCCAAAGTTCACTTCAGAAAATGTACATATAGTTAAATTGCACATAATTTAAAAACCATCAATACTTTCTTCTTAATGATGACAATTTGAAAAATGAGACCTGCTTGCGGAGAGTTGTACCAGCCTACCATATGTAACTGTTTGAAAAAGGAGACTGACATACTAGTCTATGTGCAGTTAATATAGCAGCCAGAAACAAACCTGGAATTCTATCAACACTTTCATATCATGAGCATCTCCCAAGGCAGTTTATAACCAATGCGATTTTGAAGTGTGTTTACTCTAACTCAAAATGCTGCACCTAATTTGTACATCATTAGTTCCCACTGACACTCAACTAATGGCTTGTAAATTCGACTGAATTCCTATGGAAAATGTAAGGCAAAGCATTCAAAAATTATTTACAAAGTCCATCATCTTCCTTCCTGTTTTTCAATACCTCTGTGATATCATTCAAAAGGTTGTGCGCACAAGTGATGTAATATCTAAAGTGGAATGCACCCTTTTTGTGAAATTGTAAGCCTTTCATTCGAAACCACATCACTACAGCACTTACAAGCGCTTAAGGGGAAGCTACTTGAACAAGGTTTTTAATAAGGGAACTGGGTATCACCATCAGGTACACATTTTTAAGTTTTAACTTTAACCTTTCTCTCAGTTCTCCTCTGGGTTCTACCAAAGCTGGCCAGAAGTTATTCATACACCTCCACTGTTACGAGTTCAACCTGAGTGCTCAGCCAACTCTCACAGCCCTTGATTTCACACACCACCCCCAATCCTCCTTCAACACTAGACCTCACTCCAGAAACATTACCCTTCACATATCCTGTCATAACAGAACATGCAAAGGAAATGCCTACCAGCTCAAAGTGTGCAAGTCACCAACATGAAAACTTGATTAATATATGCTAACAGATGCAGCAGGACTCATTCGATAAATAAAGTTCACCTGCACTATTTTTCCAAACCAATTCTGTCCAGGCCCAAATAGCTCAAGGTCAATCTGTTTAGAAAAAGGGATCGAAAGATACATTTTTAGTAACAGAGAAAATCTGCAGATGCTCAAAATCCAAGCAACACACACAAAATGCTGGAGGAATTCAGCAGGCCAGCCAGCATCTATGGAAAAGAGTACTGTCAACATTTCGGGTCACGATATTTCAGTCTTGCCAGAGGGTGTCAACCTGAAACATCAACTGTACTCTTTTCCACAGATGCTGCCTGGCCTGAAGTAACAAACTCAAATATTTCTTCTTCTTTTTTAAAAAAAGGCAATGTTTTTACATCCAGCTAAAATGCAGACAATGGCTTGGTATAACTTTAAGTAAAATACATAAATTGAATCAAAGTAACATGTTGAACTCAACTGATTCCAATGTGGGAAAAGCTACATGGTTTTTGCATTTCCATATTCAAACCCAAATAACAGGCCTCCTGTGCAAAACGAGCCTAAAATTATCTTGCAGTTACATACAACAGTCAAATGTTTTACAGCCATCACCTACTCTCTGATACAGCACAACCACAGAACTAGGAACAAGTTCATGGTGACACTTGCGGGCTGCCACAACACATCCTCAGACTGAAGGTCATTGATGCCAATGACACATTTCACCACATGTTTTGATGTACATGTGACCAATAAAGCTAACTTTTAATATAATCTTTAATCCCTTGATGCAAGGTGGAGATTCCAACCTTGAATGTTTTAGAATTGTGCTTATTTAGCCCCTGAACCTCCTGTTATTCCCAATAAACGATTAGTCCTCATTCATTCCAGTGGAGAGGCCAAGAGTGTCATCTTGAATACTTAATACTGGTGGGTTTCAAAGCAGTCCAAAACTTGAAAACATTCAGCTCCCTTTGATTGGAGTTAAGAAGGCATCAATGAGGTACTACGATCAACTTCATCTTTATATTTAGTGTCTTTTTTATTATTGTCTTCATCTTTCTTTTTGTGCTACATCTGATCTGGAGTAACAATTATTTTCTCCTCCTTTACACTTACTAGAAATGACATTAAGACAATCTTGAATAGATCCCAAAGACCTTCAACATTAATTTCTTTGTTGTCCCTATCATTGTGTGACTAGGATGACACAGGTAGACAGATCATGCAATGGTCTATCACTGGTATCCATTACAACACATCCTGTTGTCATCTGCTCTGATAACAATCTAATGAAAGCCTATGTCCAAGTTGAAGTGTTCCATAAGACCTTATACTCATTTCTTTGGCAAAGCAGAGTCATGTTATGACAACACCCATGTTCCAAGAATAAGTCAGATGAAAGTTTTCCCTGCTCCCTCATAATTTATCACAAATAGTTAAAGTTGAGCATTTGTTTATGCTGGCATTGACAATGCCTGATGACCAGATCAGGGCTTTCCCCAAAGTTCATGTGGAAGTTATCCAGGCCTTCCGGGACTTGGGCAGAAGTGCTGATGACCATAGTTGGCTGGATACTTGTTAGAGTGAGCTGAAAGGAGGAGGCATTATCTCATGTTGAGATGCCAGATTAGTTCTTTTTTTGACTACAAAATTCACCTCATGATGACAGTACTCCTACTCTATGCTCTCACAGGTGTACATTCCACCTTTTTTGTCAAGCCAGTCAATTCTTGCCCATCATATATCAGCTCCAAAACAAGAAAGCAAATCGCATTCACATTTTAATTCTTGGCAATGGGTAAGTTCAGTCACAAATTCACAAGCTTTTCTATAATGGCTGGGCAGATGGACTGTTAGTCAACACAATTATGATCGTCGAAAGGAGCCACATCCAACTACAGTAACTAGAGAAAGGTCTCCTACTGCCTGCCAAGTGCAAAGTAATTCCTAGCATCAATGACTTTACCCATGAGGCCGAGCAACTGTTCCAAACTGTCAGGCATTTTTTGGCCTGCCGTGCACAATTATTATTTCTCAAGGTTGCTCGCCAAGCCTGGAGGTTAGGTTGCAAACGTTTCATCACCAGCCAAGGTGACATCATCAGCGCACAACTGAGTGTCATTTCTGTCAAGTGCTCACCTTTATATTGGTCCTACTTGTTCTCATTGGTTGGAACAACACTACAAACAAATAGCCAACCCAGGCGATCAATCTTCCCTTTCATTTCAAACAATCTTAATCACACAACAGCTGAAAAAAAAATACAGGGAGCCAAAATAATAGAAGAATACATTGACGCATTTGACTTTTGTGACTGTATGAAATATCCTTCTCAGATACAGTATCTTCATAGCAGACTTGTTTGAGACTTTAAAAACTTGCACTTATAAACTACATCTGCTCTGCAATGGCATGCAAGCTGTGCAACAAGTCCACAATAGAGCTATTCTCACCCAAGCAAGGTATTAAGCAAAGTTATGGCATTACCACAACACAATGTCCAACATTTCCTGCTGCAATGGTGATCCAACAAGTTTCCTGCAAGCTTTTCTGAAAAAAAATTCCAAAAACATTTGACACAATAAGTGAACCAATAACTGACCTCATTTTCTCTCTCTCACGCCAATATTTAAAGCAATTAGGTTTATACAAGTGTCACTAAAAGCAGCACAGAACAGCAAAAAGGAGTATCCCTCTCTTCTCTCTCAAACCAGCACAGAACAGCAAAAAGGAGTGTACCTCTCCTCTCTCTCTCCCACCCCCCACACACCATCTCCTCCCCACCACCAGGAGAGTCTGCTGGTTCCCAGTTCCTCATATGCCTCAGAACCCAGAGAAATTACATAGAAATGGTATTTTAATGCTTTGCATTCCACAGTTCAACAAATGCACTTGAAGTAGTTTATTATTTCTGGCACACATTTCCATAGATGCTGTCTGCCCTGAGTTCCCCCAGCATTTTGTGTGTGTTATTATTTGTGACATTTCTTTCTCAGTGATTAAATTAAAATGTATAGGAAAATCTCCCTGCCTTTCAAACCAACCCCAGTGAAGAACAGCACCTAATTGTGCTTTATAAATGTCTCTATTCTAATTTAAAGATCATGTTTAAGGTTACCGCCAGTCACTATTTTTCCAGATTGCATCACCATGTGATAACTGATAATACAACTCACTATGAAAAGAATTAAACAACTTGCCATTTACATTGATTAAAACCACGTCCACTAAAGGACACTGCTCAGCACCAGTCTGATGCTCTCGCAGTCACAAACGATTTAGAGGTTCTCAAAGAATGACAGTTGACTTTTCTGACAGCAATGTTACCATCAAACCTTAATGGTCAAGGGACATGCAGTATCTAGCAAGTGTACTGAAAAAAACTCTGCAATCAGAGCCAGTGATGGGAGTTAACAGCACGTTTTTAGGCCTTAATACTCGTTTTTAAATTTGTAGTTAATGGCCATGTCCTCAAAATCAGCACAAGGGGAAAATCTTTGCCAATTAATGGACAAGTAGAGCTGGTGCAACCAGGTCCCAATTTTCAAAAATTCAGAAGTGCATCATTTGAAGCCAGTGATATTTAGCAATAAATATACAACTTCTTATCAAGCATCAAATACAAATGGCACCAAAACAACTCCTTTAAATCTGTTAGCTCTAAATAAATCTCAAAAGACCTTAACTGGTTTAGCTGCATAACAAAAATACAGCTATTCCCATTGAGCCCACTACAATCTCAGACAAGGTGTTTAGAGCTTTACTGTTTTAAATACAAGTGCAACACAGCCACAACCCAAATTGGAAGGGACCAGGGTTTTGTACTTGCAAACAAATGGCAGACCAGATATATGCTAATTTACTCAGAAAAGAATCCACCCTGAAAGCATAAAACAGCAACTCCTACCAAGAAAAGCAACACAGGTTCAAAAAAAAGTGCCACACACAAATTACAGTCTGTATAAATCAGTTTTTAAAAAGAGTAGTTTTCTACCATGCTTGACTGACAGAATGAATTATCTCATGATTTCCATGAGATTATATACAACCTTAAACTAAACTTAAAATAACAGCACTGGCTTTTTGACAAGATTTCTGGATTCAAATTATGCGAAGTCTGATATTCTTGTGAAAAGTACCATCCCCCCTCCACCCCCCTCTCCACCCCTCCCCAACCAACTGAATAGTGCATACACAGACAGAGAATTCCTATTTTAACAAAAGATCTTTTAAGTTAGATAACAAATTTGTCCACATTAAAATTATGTTTGGTCGTGCATCATTTACTCTTGCTGATGACAGTTCAAGGTAAGAAATATCCAAAAAGCTCCAAAGCCAGTGAGTACTTGAAATATCATGAGTAGGTTGGAAATAGTGTCTCACAGCTCATACAAAAATTTAACTATATCACATCTCTCCAAATTGTGAAATGAAAATTTAGTTCAAAAGGGAAACAAGCATATTTGGAATTCAGCTGACTCCGACATGCTTAACACAATCATGAGGTTTATTTAGCACTTGTGGTTCATTTGCCACAACATTAAAGTGAATCAGAGCATATACAGTTTACAACATGCACTACATGCCTTAATTAACAGGAACAATATTTGTATCCAAAAACTTTAAAAAACACATACAAAAATCACATACTTATTCTTCGTACCTGCAGATAAGTTCTGGGGAAGATAAGATTCTGATCAACTTCACCACTACGCTTTTCCTTGCCAATTAGAGCCATCAACACAAATATTTTAAAAATGAATTTCATGATGGCAATGACAATTTGTTTGAAAGTAATACTCCATGTTGGACTCTATCTGGTAGCCTTTTGTTAGCACATTAAACAATAAACCAGTGCATGCACAGCCACAAAGAATAATTAAGGATCGGGGCTCGATTGAAGAATCATGCTCACAATTACCATATACTGGATAATGTATAAATTTAAACCCTAGTTAATATTTCCTATTTTCACATTCCATTAGTGAAACATGCTTATTTAACACTGAAATGAAATTGCAAAAAAAAATAAATAGCATCAGTTTTACTTGTTTCTACACTGCCTTCCTGAATCACTCAACTTTTTCTTTGTTACTTTCTACAGTGGAAACACATTTCAATATACAAATTACACAGTACACAATCAATTGCCTGGAGGCAACACTTCTTAACTCAGTATGCCAATTCCAAAGTGTCAGAAATTAAGTACAAAAATCATTAACACTGCACACCTAAATATTCACATTTCAAATGCAGATAATCACTTGAAACATTCCACTCTGGTATAAACGTCCTGCTTCTATTGAAGTTTTGCCATCTGAGGATAAATAATAACTGAAGCAAACAGCATGAACAATTATATTTTGAGTACAATTATAAATACCATTTTTGTTTGACCATGCAATTTTTAGTTATCATCTCTAAAACAAATTGCATAAAGGCTTTTAAAAACTTAAATTTTTGAAATAAACTAAAATCTTGCAACAAAATCTCATGCAACATTTTGTTATAATAATCATGCATCCAACAAAATAAATCCTGTTAATATAAACACTTTCTCCAACATTAGATAAGTACTCCCATAGAGGGCACCACGGTAACAATGATTAGCGCAACAGTATTAAAGCTCAGGGATTTCAGGAGTTCAATTCTGACATCCTCTAAGGAGTTAGTACATTCTTCCTGTGAACATGTGGGTTTCTTCCAGGTGCTCTGGTTTCCTCCCACAGCCCAAAGATGCACTGGTTAGTAGGTTAATTGGTCATTGTAAATTGCCCTGTGATCAGGCTAGGGTTAAATAGGTGGGTTGCTGGGCAGTGCAGCTCACTGGGCTAGAAGGGCCTGTTCCATGCTATATCTCTAAATAAATTAAATACATAGAATAAAAAACCTTTATACTCATATGTTCACATCAGCCATTTACACTGGTGGGGCAGGGGTTGGGCTGGAACCCAAATAAGAAAAACCAAAGCAACATCTGCCAACAAAAGCAGGCTAATTTGTCCATGAGTATGCAGTCAGTGGAGGATAGCTGTGAATAAGCTGTATAGAATTACTTGTATTGTAGCTTTGATTGACAGGGAAACTGACTAATCTTCAGCATCACTGGGAACATCATTTTTGCCATATGCAGACTTAACACACTGCATTCAACAGCTCAAGTCACCTGCATCTCTCAAACCAGTGCCAGCAATGGTAGGAATATTCACTTCCACAACCAACTGTATCAATTACAGAGTAGTAAACAAATTAGAAACCAATAAAGTTTTTTAAATAAATACACAAATGCATTTACAAATCCCAACATGCACCAAATGAAATAAGGGATCATACTATCAAGTTGAAAACAAAAGTGCCCATGAAATAAATTTAAAAAGTATATTTAAATTGGTTTAGACATTAAAATTTTCAAAGAACATGGCAAATAGAAATTTCAGGGAATCCAAAACTTTACCATCATTTGACTACCATGACTAAGAATGTTCTACAGAAAATTTCCCCAATCCAAACTTGATGAAGGTGGTTTCCTGTGCCAGTAATAGATAATCTCCATGTTTAGGCTAAATACCATTTTGTGCAACTTTCACATCCTGCTTTAAACTTCCCACTTTCTTCTACACCAAATAAACTCCATTACAGTAACAGCCCTGAAACTTTAAAAAATGCACAAATCCACCCTGCATACAGTTGTAAACTTTACCATCCCCATCATGGGCACTAGCCTTCCCAGCATCAAGGACACCTTCAAAAGGCAATATCCATCATAAAGAAACCCTATCACCAGGTAGGTGGTACAGGCATCTGAAGACACAATGTTTCAAGAACAGCTTCTTCCCCTCCACCATCAGATTTCTGAATTGACAATCAACCCACAAACACTACCAGAGTTTTCTTCCTCTCTGCATTACTTAATTTATTATTTCTCATACATATACTTTGTACAAAATGCTGCAAGAATTCAGCAAGTTCAGGCAGCATATATGGAAAAGAGTAAACAGCCAAGCCACTTCTTAGTATTTTTATTATTATTCATTGCAATGTACTGCTGCCGCAAAACAACAAATTTCAGGACATATACCAATGATATTAAACCCGAGTCTGAACCAAGAACTTTATTACTCCAGAGTTTTATGACTGAAATCCATCAAGACACTTGCCTTGAAGCATCAACAGTAGCAGGAATTTTTGGGAGGTTACGAATTTCTGGACAATGGCACACCAGAGGCAGTTTGTATGTTCTTCTCATTATCGCATGGGTTTCCTCTGGGTGCTCCGGTCTCCTCACGCTGTCCAAATACGTACTGGCTGGTAGGTTAACTGGTTATTGCAAATTGTCCCATGATTAGCCTAGGACTGAGAGATTGCTGGTGGTGCAGCTTGAGCAGGCCTATTCCAAATGTATCTCAATAAATAAGTTTCCTGAGATAGGAACCCCTTGAAGGGGAAGAAAGGCAACAGAAGTTTCCTGGTGTGGCAAATGCACGTTTATATCATGTCACAGCATGCAACCAATAGCAGGAAAGTGACCTCTCTATTAAGTGAAACCCAGGCCTCACACAAGCCATTCGGCCCATTGTGCCCACAGTAGCACTCAAAAAGACTAATCCAAATATGCCACACACCCCAATCTATTTGTTTAGCTCCACAAATGATTCCCAAACACTTTATCAATTCCCTTCAGAAAAACAAAACACTTCCATTCAATTTCTTTGCAGGCAAGAGTTTGCAACGTCTTATCCTGGAAGCTAAAATACACAACTAAAGAAAAATGTATCACAAGTGTTGATTGATCAAATTTTTAAAAATGGTTCCTGCACTTTTATGAATACCATTATAAATTTCTTCTAAAATAATGCAAATATTACAAGTGCTAAAAAAACGTTGCAAAATACACAAGTGCACATTTTCTGAAACAATAAAAACGCACATTTTTCGTGCGAGTAAAAAAAAACATGCACGCAGATATTTCCAAAAGAATAAAAATAGAAAGAGGCAGAATGCATTTACCTGGAAGTTTTGCCTGCCAAATAGTAAAGGAAGAATAAAAGTGCTTTCAGGTCAATATAAACGGAGGTGCCCGCAGTCAGCCATATTTAGAGGGGAAAAAAATGTTTGCCAAGAGGGAGGGAGTTCAAATAGAAAATAAAACCTCAGGAGGAAAATAGTCCCGGGGTTAAAATGGCGGGCCGGGCACACGCGTTGGGAGGGAGGGAGGGAAGGGGGGGCTGAGGAGAAAGAGGACTGGCGTTAGAGCCAGAAATAAATTGTTTTAAAGTTATGACGCTGTCGTTCGGTGGGGCACCCCCGGTTTACGGCGATCGCTGACAGAAAGTTCCACCGCTCGTTAACCTTTCACCGTCCCTTCACGCGTCTTTTATTTTAAAAACCCGCCGGCTTCAAGATGGCGGCGGCGGCACGGTTCCCCGCCTCCTTCACCGACGACAACAACAAGAGAGGGGGAAAAACCTCCGAACGCCCAGCCACAGGCTCCTCCCGTCGAATTAAGCCGTCGCCTGACAGAGTCCCCCCTCCCCTCAACTTACCTGTGGTTTTGTTTTTGGTCGTCGACGGGTGTGTGTATTCGCGCTCTACGGGGAGCGGCGGCGGGAGGAGGAGGAACGGGGTTAGAACAATTACACCCCCGCCGAACTATTTTTCCTCGGCTCCCGAAATTTCTGGAATTTTCTCTCGCTCGCTTCCACGCCTTCGTTTTGCCCAAGGCGCCAGAACCCAACCGGACCCTCGTGCGCAGCCGCACCACGCCCCCTCCCCCAAAGAAAATAACACGCGCCCCTTCTGTTCTCCCCCTCCCCTCTCCACTTCCGGTCCCCTCTGCGAGGACTTCTACAGCAGGCTGACGTCACTTCCCGCCAGACCATAATACTGGAAGGGGTCTAGTTTGCAGTGCAGTTATGTGAGTTATCTGATTCTTTCTAAACCCCCTCCCTTTTCTTTTAACCAGATTTCTTATGGTGCATTGTACCTGCTTCCTATCCCTGAGTCTGAAGCACAGGAAGTGGCCACTCAGCCCATCTGGTCCTTGCCCACCCACCCATCCACGTTGCTGACCCACCCCCACCATTGAGCCTTTCAGTTCCCTTCCCGTTCACTTTTCCAACTTCTCCTAAAGTGCAACATTTCCCTCAATTGTAGACTCTTTGGGCCAAAGGGCATCTTCTGCTTTCTCAGAAGAAATTTTTTGCAGTGCTTGAAGGAGCCCATTATGTACACCCTAATTCACCCCAATTCACTGTCCATGAGCAATCCAATGGGCTACATGACTATTAATCGACACATTGCTGACAAAAAGGGGGTACAGAAGGACAGTTTTCTCAAATCCTCAAGTACTATGATCAAGAGTTATGCAATTGGATAGGGTTATTTAGTTGTTTTGGAGCAGAGGGTTTGGGGAAGAGTGATCATAATGTGACAAAAAATTCAATGCAATTTCATAACAATTTTACTGGGTCTGAAATTGAAGCAAAGGCCGATTAGGAATGAGGAGTGAGTTGGTTTAAGTAGAACATAACATGAAATTAGAAATTATGATATCAGATGACAATGTATTTTTTTAAATCTATTAAACTCAATAACTGTATAGTCTCATAAGGAATTGAGTTGTGGTGAATGTAACAATGGCTAAGGTCAATATTTAATTCGAAGAGATTTAGAATTTTGCCAGAAAGAGTGATGAGCCAACAGATTTAGAAGGGTTTTGAAAAACTATCAGATGATGACTGACAGGGAGAAATAACAGAGGGGAAGAAAACAATAAACATAGAAAAATTATAAAAGCTTTTATACCTATGCAAGAAGAGAGAAAAAAACAATGTTTTGGGGGCAGCGCAGTAGTGTAGAGGTATGCTGAACGCTAATACAGGTTCAATTCCCACTGCTGTCTGTAAGGAGTTAGTACGTTCTCCCTGTGACGTCATGGGGTTCCTCCCATGTTCCAAAAACATAGGTTAGTAGATTGATCGGCCACATGGTTGCAATTGAGTAGCTTGTGCTCATTGGGCCTGTTACTGTACTGCCTCTCTGAATTAAATAAATAAATACTGGTCCCTCAGAGTCGGAAGAAATTATAGAAAGGAATAGCAATGTGAGAGAGGCAAGAGATAATGGCTAATTCCAGGGATCATAATGTTGAGGTGATTGGAGGAAAGTATAGGGGGGGACATGAGAAGTAGTTTCTTTTGCACAGTGAGTGAGCTTGCAGGGATGGTAATAGAGGCAGATACCCTTGACACATTTACAAGGCTCATACATTGGCACATGGATGAAAGAAAAATGGAGTGAAGGGCAAGATTGATCATGAAGTCTATTAAAAGGTCCGCACAACATTGTGGGCTGACAGGCCTGTAATACGCTCTCCTGTTCCACAAATATTATCTGTATGCCTTCAATGTAGAAGACAGAAAGAATATATTGAATGTTCTGGGAACCAATAACCTTGTGAAAGTAAGAGAAAATATAAGAAAATGAATTAAACCCAGCACCAAAAAAACTTCCAATAGACCTAATCACCCATGACTTAAGAGCAACACACACTAAATGCTGGAGGAACTCGGCAGGTCTGGCAGCCTCTATGGAAATGAATAAACAGTCGATGTTTTGAGACGAGACCCTTCTTCAGGAGCCATAATTTAAATCACAGTTAAAGACGGTGATGACAGAGGCATTGGCTTTGGTCTTACTTGACAGATCTAGGTAATAAAGATTTTTTCATTGTCATGGAGTCAAGTGGCCAACTTCTGCATCATAATTTTTCCATAATTTCTGTTTGAACTTTTTAAGAACATATCTTAGAGTATCGATAAGGGGGAGACAGCAGATGTAATATATATGGATTTTTAAAAGACATTTAATTAATTGGAACAAAACAGTCTGTGCGGATCAGAAATAACATCTCGTCCTCATTGACAATCAACACTGGCACACCTGAAGGATGCATGCTTAGCCAATGTTCTACTCTCTCCATACCCAGGACTGTGTGGCTAGGCACAGTTCAAACACCATCTATAAATTTGCCGATGACACAACTATTGTTGGCGGAACCTCAGATGGTGACGAGAAGGCGTACAGGAAAGAGATAGATCAACTAGTTGAATGACGTCACAACATCAGAAGACCAAGAAATTGATTGTGGCATTCAGAAAGGGGAAGTCGAGTGAACTCGACTGCACAACCTGCTGAGGGTGAGCTCTGTGGCATTCAAGTCTGGCAGCCCAGGACTGTCATGAAAACCAGGTATGACTTGCGAAGGGCTATCTCGAGAAAAGGAACAATTTCAAACAAGGCTGGAGGCGGAACTGGATGCACATCAACTCTGTCGGGGTTTGCAGGCCATCTTCCTACAAAGCAAAATCTGACATCATGAATGGCAGTGATGCATCACACCCAGATGAGCTCAATGTCTTTTATGCTCGCTTTGAGAGGAAGAATAAAACTACAGCTATGAGGATTCCTGCAGCACCCAATGACCTTGTGATCCCTGTTAAGAGGGTGAACCCTTGCAAGGCGAAATGCCCCAGTGGAGTACCTGGCAGAGCTCTGAAGAGCTGTGTCCACCAACTGATGGAAGTGTTCAAAGGCATTTTCAATCTCTCATTGCTACAGTCGGAAGTTCCCACCCACTTCAAAAGGGCAACAATTATACCAGTGCCCTAGAAGAGCAGGGTGAACCGGCTTATCAATTATCATCCAGTAGCGCTCACATCTATGGTGATGACATGTTTTGACAGGTTGATCATGGCTGGAATCAATTCCTGCCTCAAAAGGGACCTGGACCCATTGCAATTTGCCCATTGCCACAATAGTTCAACAGTGGACATGATCTCATTGGCTCTTCATGTGGTCTTGGATCTACTGGACAATACTAATACCTATAATAGGATGCTGTTTATTGACTACAGCTCAGCATTTAGCACAATCATTCCTACAGTTTTGATCAAAAAGCTCCGGAACCTGGGCCTCTGTACCTCCCTCTGCAATTGGATCCTCGACTTCCTAACCAGAAGGCAACAGTCTGTGCAGATTGGAAATAACATCTCCACCTCGCGGACAATCAATACTGGTGCACCTCAAGAATGTGTGTGTAGCCCACTGCTCTGCTCTCACTACACCCATGACTGTGTGGCAAGGCACTGTTCAAATGTCACCTATAAATATGCTGACTACACAACTGTTGTTGGCAGAATTTCAGATGGTGACAAGAGGGCGTACTGGAACTAGATATATCAGCTAGCTGAGTGGTATTGCAGCAACAAACTTGAATTCAATGTCAGTAAAACCAAGCAACTGATTGTGAACTTCAGAAAGAGTAAGATGAAGGAACATACACCAGTCCTCATAGAGGATCAGAAGTGGAAAAAGTGAGCAATTTCAGGTTCCTGGGTGTCAATATCTCCGAGGACCTGAACTGGACCCAACATATCAATGCAGCTACAAAGAAGGCACGACAACGGCTGTATTTCATTAGGAATTTGAGGAGATTTAGTATATCACCAAAATACCCTTGCAAATTTCTACAGATGTACCATGGAGAGCATTCTAACTGGTTGCATCACTGTCTGGTATGAAAGGATCAGAAAAAGTTGCAGAAAGCTGTAAACTCAGCCGGCTTCATCATGGCACTGGCCTCCCCAGCATTGAGGATATCTTCAAAAGGCAGCATCCATCATTGGACATGCCCTCTTCTCATTGCTACCATCAAGGAGGAGATACAGGAGCCTGAAGACACACACTCAATATTCTTCCCATCCACCATCAGATTTCCTAATGGACAATGAACCCACGAAAACAACCTAAAAATATTGCTTTCTTTTTTTTTTGCTCAGTTTTTACACTTTTACACTCCTATGCATTGCAATGTAGTGCTGCCGCAAAACAACAAATTTTACGAAATATGCCAGAGATAGTAAACTTGAACAAGAGAAAATCTGCAGATGCTGGCAATCCAAGCAACACACAAGAAATGCTGGAGGAACTCAGCAGGCCAGGCAGCATCTATGGAAAAGAGTACAGTCGATGTTTCGGACCAAGACCCTTCAGCAGGATTCAAATACGGTGGTGCTAGAAAGTTTGTGAACTGTAGAAATTTTTTCTGTTTCTGCATAAATATGACCTAAAATGTGATCAGATCTTCATGTAAGTCTTAAAACTAGATAAAGAGAACCCAATTAAATAAATAACACAAAAACATTCTACTTGTTCATTTATTTATTGAGAAAAATTATCTACTATTACATCTATTTGTTGGAAAAAGTATATGACTTTTTGCTTTCAGTAACTGGTGTGACCTACTGTACAGCAGTAACTTCAACCAAATGTTTCCGGTAACTGGTGATCAGTACCACATATTGGCTTGGAGGAATTTTAGGCTATTCCTCCTTACAAAACTGCTTCAACTCTGGGATGTTGGTGGGCTTCCTTGCATAAACTGCTTGCTTCGGGCCCTTCTGCAATATTTCTATAGGATTAAGGTCAGGACTTTGACTCGGTCATTCCAAAACACAAATTTTCTTCTTTTTAAACCATTCTGTTGTTAATTTACTCTTGTCTTTCGGATCATTGTCTTGTTGCATTATCCAGCTTTTATTAAGCTTCAGGTGACAGACTGCTACCCTGACATACTCCTGTAAAATGTCTTGATGCAATTTGGAATTCATTGTCCCCTCAACAATTGCAAGCTGTCCAGGCCCTAATGCAGCAAAGCAGCCCCAAACCATGATGCTCCTTCCACCGTGCTTTGCAGTTGGGATGAGGTTTTGATGTTGGTGTGCAGTGCCCTTTTTTCTCCAAACATATTGGTGTGCATTTCTGCCAAAAAGTTCAACTTTGGTCTCATCTGTCCACAGAGCATTGTCCCAGAAATGTTGTAGAACATCCAGGTGGTCTTCTGCAAACTTGAGACGTGCAGCAATGTTTTCTTTTTTGGAGAGTGGTGGCTTCCTCTGTGGTGTCCTTTCGTTCTTGTTCAGTGTTTTTCTTATAGTGGACACATGAATAGAGACTTTAGCAAGTTCTAGAGATTTCTGCAGGCCTTTTCCTGTTACCCTTGGGTTCTTTTTCACCTCATTCAGCATTGCACATTGTGCTCTTGACATGATCATTACAGGATGCCCACTCCTAAGGAGAGTAGCAACAGCACTGAATTTCCTCCATTTGCAGACAATTTCTCTTATTGTGGACTGATGAATACTCAGGTCTTTAGAAATGCTTTTGCTGCCTTTTCCAGCTTCATGCATCTCTACAATTCTTCTTCTAAGGTCCCCTGAAAGTTGCATTATACATATTCCCTGAGAAGAGCAGCCTCTGTCAGTAACCTGACTTTGTGTGTCTTTTTTTATCGGGCAGGACCCTCTCTACAACCCACACTTCCAATCTCATCTCATTGATTGGAATGCCTGACTCTAAATAGCTTTTGTAGAAGGCATTACCCCAGAGGTTCACATACTTTTTCCAACAAATACATGTAATATTGGATTATCTTTCTCAATAAATAAATGAACAAGTATATGTTTTTGTGTTATTTATTTAATTGGGTTCTCTTTAGTTTTAGGACTTTTGTGAAGATCTAATCATATTTTAGGTCATATTTATGCAGAAATAGAGAAAATTCTACAGGGTACACAAACTTTCTAGCGCCACTATATATCAAACTTGATTCTGATTCGGTCAGTACACGTTTATGGTCGTTACGCTACATTTGCACATATATAAAATCTAACATGGCTATTTGCATCCCGTAACACTGAAAATGAACTGAAATGAAAATGGAAACTCGTTAGGCTACATTTGGAGTATTATATTCAGTTCCAATTTCTGCATTATGGGAAGGAAGTGAATGTTTTAGAAAGGGTGCAGAAGACGTTTACCAGCATTGTCTGGAGTAGAGGGCACAAACTATAAGGAGAGATCGGGCAAACTTTTGTTTTCTATGGAGCAGTGAGACTAAGGAAAGATCTGACTATAGTTTATAAAACTATGAGAGGCATAGATACAGTAGACAGGTGGGATCTTACTCACAGGGTTAAAATGCCTAATATCAGAGTGCACACATTTAAGGTGAGGAGGCATGATGTGCTTGGTAATCTTTTTATTATTTAGTGAGTAGTGGGTGGCTGGAAAGCACTGCCAGGGATGGTGGTGGAGACAGGTATGAGAGAAGCATTTAAGAGGCTCTTAAGATGGACTCATGAATATGCAGAGAGTCAGAATCAGCCATATGTCATAAAATTTATTGTTTTGTGGCAGCAGTACAATGCATTACCTGAAATATATATATATATATAGTGAGTTCTGGTTAATTGTGACACATCAGGACCAGTATATTTTGGCCAACAATTAGCTGAAATTTCATGGAAATAGTTAAAAAGATACAAGTAGCTAAAAAGACAAACTGCCATTTAACTGTGTAAGAAGATATTTAACTGAAATACAGAGCAAATTAGAACACCACTGGTGGTTGTCCCTCGGATCCAGCAATGACAGGAAACCTGTGCGGGAGACTTTTTAAAGGGGAGAAAGTCATCGCTCTGGGGCAGTTCCAGTCTTTCAACCTGGAGGTCTGGGTCCAATGGGACAAGTACATGTCATAACTAGGGTTTCCCCTGGTTACACTGGATGACTATGTTTTCTTCTGTGCCTTGTCATGCCCTTCTCTCCTCCTGGCCGTTGGATCTCACTGTAGATCTCATCCGCCTAGAGCACCGGAGCGGACTTCGCATGCAAGGACAGGCATGTCCCTATCTCACTGTGGTATGAAACCCGCTGGCTGCCCTCACCTACTTTAGCCTGCCTGATGAAGCGGTCTACTGGGATGTGGTCGCTGGGGACTAATACTAACATTGCAGGTCAATAACTTTGTAGTGCTAACTTGTTCAAGTAGAGAAATCATTTCATTTTCACTCCTGTCCTTTTCTGGCATCTCCAAACTTCAATCCTTGAAACCTCAGTGAGCAAAACAGTTCTAAATCATCTTACTGCTTATTTCTCACCAATTATCAGTGACAAAATCACTACTTTTTGAACACAAACACACAACTGATGCTATCTAAAAATTGTTTGCTCTAAGCACGGTCTATCAGCCACACAACTACACGCGACTGACGCGAGTTAGAAACTATTTTGGGACAAGTCTTAAAGAACAAAAACTATTTGAATAAAAGCCAGGATTCCCTTTGTTTATTTGGGATGCTGTGCTGCTTAACTGGGATAGGAGACTGTTGCCAAACAGGTTCTAACTAGTTTTGGTGTTGGTTAGACATTATACCATGCTTAGAGCAAATAGTTTTTACGTAGCATCTGTTGCATGTTTTAATATTCAAAAAGCAGTGATTCTTCTCACTGACAGTTGGCAAGAAATAAGCAGTAAGATGATTTGGAACCGTTTTGCTCACTGTGGTTTCACGCTTTGAAACTTAGAGATGCCAGAAAAGGACAGGAGTGAAAATGAAATGATTTCACTACTTCAACAAGCAGTAAGATAGTTCAGAACTGCTTTCTCACTGCAGTTTCAAGCATTCAGGCTTAGAGATACCAGAAATAGCTGCGAGTGGAAACGAAACTACTTCAAAAAGTTAGGAATTTAAGTAGAATTTGAATCATCTTAAATGTTACAATGTAAGTGAAGATTTGGAGGATGCATTGTAGCATTGTATGAAGGCAGTCCACTATCCACAGTAGGTGTCTGCGGCTGATTTTGTTCACTTACAGTCAGTGTGTCGTCAATAACTATTTCGAACTGATACAAAGTTTTATAATACTGTAGTAGTATTTGTAGTGTTCTAATATGTTCTGTATTTCACTTAAAGACATAATTTGTTACTCAGTTAAACAGTAGTTTGTCTGTTATATACCTTTTTAACTATTTCCATGAAAATTCAGCTAATTGTGGCAGCCACTTAATTGAACCATAACGTACTGGTCCCAACCTGTCTCAGTTAATTGGAGTCCACTTTCTGAGGCATCACCTTCTGAAGATGTCCTTGACAGAGTGCTGGTTGAACTATATTCACACAGATATGAATAAGTTAATTGGGTATCGTGGGCTTAACTAGTTTGGCACAACATTGTGGGCCCAAGGACTTGACCTACACTGTATTGATCTACATACTGAAAATGACCTATAAATTACTGTTGGCGTTACAAAGCTTTGTGCAAGATGAACTGGGAAGGATGCAGAGAGTTGCAGTAACAAGTTACCTACTGAGACGAATATGGAGAACTGTGTTTTTAATGAGGAAGAATAGAAAATTATTAATTTTATTTCAGAATTAGGTTTAATATCACAACATTTGTGAAATTTGTTGTTTCATGGTAGCAGTACATAATAATAAAAAATACAAATTACAGTAAGTATATATATGAAAAAATTTAAATAAGGAGTGCAAATAAAGAGGTAGTATACAGGGCTTCACTGTCCATTCAGAAATCTGACGGCAGAGGGGAAGAAGCAGTTCCTGAAACATTGAGTATGAAAGTGTAGGAAGAGGTGATATAAGATGTGCCTCCTCCTTCGCGGTAGCAATGAGAAGAAGGCATGTCCTGGGTGATGAAGGGTCTTTAATGGCGGATGCCGCCTCTTTGAAGCATCACTTTCTGAAGATGTCCTCGATGCTGGGGAGGCTATTGCCCATGATGGAGTTGGCTGAGTTTACAACTTTCTGCAGCTTTTACCAATCCTGTGCAGTGGCCCCTCCAGACCAGACAGTGATGCAACCAGTCAGAATGTTCTCTGCAGTACATCAGTAGAAATTTGTGAGTGTAGTGTCATTGGTGACATACAAAGTCTCCTCAATCCCTGTTTATCTGTTTATCATCTGTAAATTTCCTGATGCAGAGAAGGATTTGATGTCAATGTATGGGAAAAGCAACTCAGTGGATGGTTCTAAATCCAGGAGCAAGGGGAACCGATGTAAGTTCTCATTCTTGGTTGGTTGTGATTTTTGCCAATCAGTCCTGATTGTCAGTAAATACTGAGTTTCTCCTTTTCTGGATTATTTTATTTGCACACTCTGAGAAAAATTGTCAGTTAGCAGTTATTAGGAGGCAGGTTAATGTTCTAAGAGTCCTTTTCAAGTTAGTTTGTGTCACCAGCATACAGCATGTTGAGTCTACTTAGAATATAGTATATTACAGCACAATACAGGCCCTTTCGCTCACTATGTTGTACCGACCTTTTCAACCTACCCTAAGATCAATCTAACCCTTCCCTCCCACATAATCCTCCATTTTAATATCATCCATGTTACTATCTAAGAGTCTCTTAAATGTCCCCAACATATCAGCCTCCACCACCACCCCTGGCATTTTCTTGTGGGCATACTCAATAAGTCTCCAGAATAATAACCATGACATAATCAATGAAAGACCACCCAACTAGGGCATTCAACCAGAGTGCAGAAGACCACAGACTGTGCAAATACAAAAAGAAATAATAATAATAATAAATAAGCAATCTGTAGTCAAATGCAGTCCAGCTTATTTTCCACCGAGCAAACACTGGAGGGCAGCACCAGTATGGATGCTGTGCCACACCATTATGGGGTTGAAAGGGACAATAAATCAGCCATGATCGAATGGTGGAGCAGACTCAATGGGCCAAATGGCCTAATTCTGTTCCTGTGTCTGATGGTTTTATGTATAGTGCCATTCTCACATCGTTTGCTCTTGCCAAGACCATAGCTTCCTTCTGCTTTGTTCCACCTGACCAGTCACTAATGTCATTAGCACATCATACCTATTCAGGCCTTTGTTCTTCACACTTTCTCATACAGGTAGTTCTGCTCTAATGCAGGTTTCCCTAATACAAATTGAATATCTGTCCTGGGCCATCTTCTCGCGGCTCCCATTGGAGAAGACTGAAGTCCCACCCACCCGGTTCAGGAACATCTACTTCCCTTCAACCACTTGGTTCTTGAACCAACCTGCATAATCCCAATTACCACCTCAGTATAGCAACCATTCGGCACATCGAGCCTGCTCTGCCATTCCATCATGACTGATTTATTATCCCTCTCACCCCCATTCTCCTGCCTTCTTCCCGTAACCTTTTACTAATCAAGAATCTATCAACTTCTGCTTTAAAGGTACCCAATGACTTTGCACTGCAGTGAATTTTGATGCTTTTCAGTATAATTGTGTAATTTGTGTTTAAAATGGTATTAATGTTTAATTGTATAATTTGTGTTTAAGATGATGCTACTGAAGGCATGCAACAGCTTACTGGTGGTTCAAAAGCAAAGGAATTTAATTAAAAATATTATGAATAATACTTTTTTGAAGTAGTTTTGTGGTAAACTATCACCACAAACAACAAAGAGGCGAGCGAGGGTAAAGTGAATTTGAGAGATGTGCGCTGCAAAATCACTGCACTTGGAGTTGGAGCCGTGCTGGTTGGAGTGGACGATTCGGAGGGGAGAAGATGGGACAGAGGAGTTCCGATGCCCATCCAACTAACCCGGGTGCAAGGGTGGATCTCTCTGGGCACTGAGCCAACTTGGAGAGGTGGAGAACGGCTTCTTTGGCAGCAAAATCCAGATTCAAAGCAAATCACTGGCAGGCGTGCTCTAGACACGGAGCAGTTCACTGCAGTTAGGCCTGGTCCTAATGTGAGGCACAATATGCTGTTTAGTCAATTTAAATGCCAGCCCATATAGTCTGGAAAGGCAGGATGTCTAGAGCTGGGTAAGGTTGGATTCCTCTTGGCACCGACTGATTTGGAAAGGTTGAGAACAGCTTATTTGACAGTGAAATCTAGGCCTGGGGCAATTCACTGCAGCAGAGTCTGGGTCCTAGTACAAGGTTTGGACAATTTAAATGCCGACCCTGATAGTCTGGGGGCTCCTCTCTCTACGACACTAAGACTGTGAGACTGTCCCCTGCTGTTGTTTGTGACGACTTGCCCCACTACCTGACTACCAAGGCTTTGGGCTTACTCTGAACTGCTCAGGGGAATTGGATCTAAAGACTCAATTTGGTTTGGAATGTTGTTGTTTTTTCTCACTTCTATTGTTTGCAAGGTCTATTTTGGTTTTTTTCCCTCTTTCACTGTGGCCACTGGGGGTTGGACTTAATTTTTTAAAATTGGGCTCTTTCGGGTCTCTTGCTTTGTGACTGCTTATAAGCAAACAAATCTCAAGGTTGTATAATTAATACATTATTTGATAATAATTGCACTTTGAATCTTGAAAAACTTCAGCACAATTTATGTTTAGTTTGTGTTCCTGAAATAAATCCTGACCCTAGTGGAAACCCCCTCTCTGGGTAAGGTGGGCTTATTTGCGCAGGTCTGGCAGTGAAGAGTGTGCCCCTAGAGGGGGAATTTCTAGAATGCCTGCAAGATGGCTTTTTAGAACATGTCATGGTTGAGCCCACTAGGGGATTAGCTATTCTGAATTAAGTGTAGTGCAATGAACCACAATTGATTAGAGAGCTTAAGGTAAAGGAACCATTAGGGATAGTTTTCATAACATGATAGAATACACACTGCAATTTGAGAAGGATGAGCTGAAGTCAGATATGTCAATATTACAGTGGAGTAAAGAGAATTACAGAGGCATGAGAGAGGAGTTGGTCAAAATTGATTGGAAAAGAACACTGGCAAGGATGACGGCAGGGCAGCAATGGCTAGAATTTCTGGGACCAATTTGGAAGGTGCATGATATATATATCCCAAAGAGCAAGAAGTATTCTAAAGGCAATATGACACAACCATGGCTGACAAGAGAAGTCAAAGCCAAAGAGAGGGCATATAATAGAGCATAAAATAGTGGGAAGTTAGAGGATTGGGAAGCTTTTAAAAACCAACAGAAGCCAACTAAAAAAGTCATAAAGAAGGAAAAGATGTAATACAAAGGTAAGGTAGCCAATGATATTAAAGAGGATACCAAAAGTTTCTTCAGGTACATAAAGTGTAAAAGAGATGTGAGAGTAGATATCAGACCACTGGAAAATGATGCTGAAGAGGTAATAATGGGGGAAAAAGAAAAGGCGGATGAACTGAATAAGAATTTTGCATCAATATTGACTGTGGAAGACATTAGCAGTTTGCCTGAAGTTCAAGTGTGTCAGGGGGCAGAAGTGTGTGAAGTTGCTATTATTAGGGAGAAGGTTCTAGGGAAAGTGAAAGGTCTGAAGGTAGATAATTCACCTGGGCCAGATGGTGTACACCCCAGTGTTCTGAAAGAGGTGGTTGAAGAAATTGTTGGTGGCATTAGTAATAAACTTCCAAGAATCAATTGATTTTGGCATGCTTCCGTAGGAATGGAAAATTGCAAATGTCAGTCCACTCTTCAAGGGAAATTATAAGCCAGTTAGTCTGATCTCAGTAGTTGGGAAGGTGCTGGAGTTGTTTGTTAAGGATGTGGTTTTGTCATACCTGGAGGCACATGATAAAAAAGGTCACAGTCAGCGTGGCTTCCTTAAGGGAAAATATTGCCTGTCAAAACTGTTGGAATTCTTTGAAGAAATAACAAACAGGATAGACAAAGGAGAATAAGTGGATGTTGTGTACTTGGATTTTCAGAAGGCCTTTGAAAAGGTGCCAAACATGAGGCTGCTTAACAAGATAAGAGCCCATAATGTTACAGGAAAGATGATAGTACGGATAGAGCATTGACTGATTGGCATACAGCAAAGAGTGGGAATAGAGGGAGTCTTTTCTGGTTGGCTGCCGGTGGCTGTGTTCCACAGTGGTCTGTGTTGGGACTGCTTCTTTTTATGTGATATGGCAGTGACTTGGATGATGGAATCGATGGCTTTGTGGCCTAGTTTGTTGGCAATGCGAAGATAAGTGGAGGGGCAGGTAGCTTTGAGGAAGTAGAGAGGCTACAGAAGGACTTAGACAGATTAGCAGAATGGGCAAAGAAGCAGCAGTTGGAATACGGTGTTGGGAATTATATGTCATGCACTTTGGTACAAGAAATAAGAAGGTTGAATATTTTCTAAATGGAAAGAAAATTCAAAAATTTGAGGTGCAAATGTACTTGGGAATCACTAAAGGTTAATTTGCAGGTTAACTTGGTGGTGAGGAAGGCAAATGTGGTGTTAGCATTCATTTCGAGAGGACTGGAATATAAAACCAAAGATGAAATGTTGAAGCTTTATGAAGCATTGGTGAGGCCTCACTTGGTGTATTGTGAGCAGTTTTGGGGCCCCTTATCTAAGAAAGGATGTGCTGATATTGGAGGGGATTCAAAGAGGGTTCACAAAAATGATTCCGGGATTGAAAAGCTTATCATATGAGGACCGTTTGATGGCTCTGAGTCTGTATTCACTAGAATTCAGAAGAATGAGGGGTGATCTCATTAAACCTATTGAATTTTGAAAGTCGATGGAGCGGATGTGGAACAGATGTTTTCAGGTCCTAAGACCTGAGGACACAGCCTCAAAATTAAGGAGTGTCATTTTAGAATGGAGATAAGGAGATTTTTTTTAGCCAGAGAATGGTGAATCTGTGGAATCAGTTGCCACAGGCAGCTGTGGAGGCAAGTCATCGGGTACATTTAAGGCAGAGGTTGATAGATATTTGATTGATCAGGGCATGAAAAGATACAGGGAAAAGGCAGGTGGCTGGGGCTGATAGGAAAAATGGATCAGCCATGATGAAATGGTGTAGATGCGATGGGCAAAGTGGCCTAATTTTGCTCCTATATCTTATGGACAAGGCAGACTGTGATAGGTGAAGCCAGTGGGTGGGAAAGGTAAAGGGCCGGAAAAGAAAGAATCGTAGGAGAGGAGGGAGGACCGTGGTAGAAAGGGAAGAAGGAGGGCACATTGTGATGTGATAGGCAGGTGAGGAGAAGAGATAAGAGGCCGGAGTGAGGAATAGAGGGAAAGGAAGGGGGAAAAGACATTAAAAGGCAGTGGAAACATTACGTGTGCAACAAAATCCAAGTTGGTTATAACAACATCTTGTTTGGGAACTAGAGAACCAATTAAAATCTACTTTGCATATTGACAAGCAGTTAGAAGTTGTCTTGGGATTTAAACACAGTCTCGGGGGGAAGATCATGTAACCTCGCAGTAAGTAATGAAAAAAAGCGCGAGGTAGTGTTCTTGGGTTCATAGTCTGTTCTGAAATCTGACAGTGGAGGGGCAAAAGCTGTTCCTAAAGCACTGAGAGTGGGTGTTCGGGATCCTATACCTCCTTGCTAATGATAGCAATGAGAAGAGGGCACGTCCTGGGTGGTAAGGGTCCTTAAAAAATGGAAGCTGCCTTTTTGAGGCATCACCTTTTGAAGATAATCTTTAATCTCTAATGTTTCAGAAGTAAATTCAAGAGGCTGATAACGGCTGTCCTTGAGCCTGGTGGTATCTCTTCCTGTGGTTTTATATCTTCTGCCTTACATGAGAAGGGTAAGTGAGAGAATGAACATTTGGGGGAGGTCCTTTCTTCCCACTCTCTGAGCAGGAAAGTCAATATAGCTGAATAGTGAGCAGGAACAGAGTTGACCTAGGTTTGTGCAGGCATCAAGTCTTGAAGGCAGCAGGACATTAAACTATGAGGAATCTAGGAGCTGTGAATGAAGAACAAAATAAAGAAAGGAAGGTGTGTAGACACAAAAGATCCTGCAGGTGCTGGAAATCTTGAGGAAATTAGCAAGTCATTGTTGGGGAATACAAGTTGTCACTTCAGGCTGAGATACTTCATCAAATTTTATAGAAGCTTTTATATGAACTAGATTAGGCCCCAACAGGAGAATCATGTTTGGCTCTGGTCACACCACTTTGGGAAGATGCTAATTGGAATAACGGAAGAATTTCAGCTCGGGGTTTAGATAGGGAAAGCTAGGGTTAGAGTGAAGGAAGAGATCTGATTGGAATTGATCATAAGATCATAAGACACAAGAGAAGAATTAGGCCATTTGGCCCTCCTAGTCTTCTCCATCATTCCATCATGGTTGGTGGGTTATTTGGTGGCTGTGCATAACCCCCAGTGTTTGGTTGAGTGAGGGGGACCGGGGATTTGATGGGAATGGGTTACAGGGAAAGTTAGTGAGGGATGTGGGACTGCTCTGAGAGACCATAAGACAAAAGAGCAAAACTAAACCATTCAGCCTAATGAGCCTGCTCTGCCATTCCATCATGGCTGATTTATTATCCCTCTCAACCTCATTCTGCTGCCTGCTCCCCTTAATCTTTGACACCCTGGCTAATCAAGAAACTATCAATCTCCGCTTTAAATATACCCAATGACTTGCAATGAACTCCACAGATTTACCAGCCTCTGGCTAAAGAACTTCCTTCTCATCTCTGTTGTCTGGGAATGACCTTCTATTCTGAGGTAGTGCCCTCTAGTAATAGATTCCTCCACTGTAGGAAACATCCTGTGGGAGTGGAACTGACCTCAATGGGGTTGGCTCAGGTCAAACTGAGAGAAGCTTAGCAGGTGGTTTAAGGACCAGAAGACAGGTGCAGATCGGGAGATAGTGATGGTTGGGGTTCTCAAAGAGGGTTGGACATTTGAAGGGAAATACACTGCAAGACAATGGGATGTGACTCTCACTGCAGCCAGCATGCACGGATGGGCTGAGAGACCTCATGCGCCCCTGCAGTTGTGTATTTCTAAAGACGGTTTCCCTGAATTTATATTAAGCATCAGTTATTGACATCTGCTAGTTTTGCTGTTATTCAAATTCAAGTTTAATTGTCATTCAACCGTACACACGAATACAGCCAAACAAAACAGCATTCCTCTGGGGCCAAGCTGCAAAGCACACTACCAACAGTCACACACAGCACACAGCACTTACAGCGCAAATATAGCAGAAAAACATATAGTTACAAAACATATGAGAAAAAACAATCATACTATAGCTCTAATCCCTGGGTGTCATGGCCTGTGCATGGATGCTGGCCTGGAGCCACTTCCTGCCAGAACAAGCCCAGAGCAATTTCTCATCTCGCCTGTGCAGCCGTAGACAAACACAATCTAGCTTGTCTTCCACCAAGTGAGCACCGGAGAACGGCGGCAATGGGAGGGAGCAGCCCCTCTACCCAGCACGGAATCAAGTGGCACACAACCTGTCTCAGTGCCTCCTTCCCTGGCTGCTGCTACAGGTGATTCCCGAGGCACGAGGGCCTGATATACGCCACACAGCTCCCCCTGCCATTGGTCTCACCAATGAACCAGTGAATTGGACTTGCACTATCCTACATTACTAATGTCCGAGTATAGCAGTATTCACTTATCAATGAGTGTTTGTTGCCAGCATGAATGCCAGGCCATTGTGTCCGTTCATTTCTAATAAACACACTTGCACATTTACTTAGCGATGATGCCAGTGACCAACCTCTCACCTGTAGGTACCTCTTGGCTGGGTCATGGCTCCACCTTCTATAGGACACTGTTTATTCTCTCCCAATAGGTTTGTCGTAGTGCTGGAGTCCTTGTAAATCTCCCTGCACCCTCTACACTGCCTCAGTATCCTCACAATATGGTTTAGGATTGTGATTATGGCTTATCATAAGACCGTAAAATATAGGAGCAGAATTAGGCCATTTGGCCTATCAAGTCTGCTCCATCATTTCATCATGGCTGATCCAATCTTCCTCTCAGCCCCAATCTCCTGCCTTCTCCCCATATCCCTTCATGCCCTGACCCATTAAGAATCTATCAACCTCTGCCTTAAATATACATAAAGAATTGGCCCCCACAGCTGCCTGTGGCAAATAATTCCACAGATCCACCACTCTCTGGCCAGATTCCTTCTCATCTCCTATCACTTCCCCATGCAGTGGTGCGATGAATCAGGAAGCCTAATAATATCATCAAGGATGCCCGCCACCCTGGCAGGTATCTGTCTCTACCGGCTGGGAGAAGATACAGGAGCTGGAAAGCCCAGATGACAGGGCTTAAGAACAGCCCCTTCCCCACTGCTCAAAGTTCAAAGTATTGGGGGCCAAGCAGGTGCTACATCTTGCCCAAGGGTGACCTGCAGGCTAGTGGAGGGAGGGAGCGCCTTACACCTCCTTTGGTAGAGACACATCTCCACCCCACCATCCTAAGTAAATAATACAGTGTGCATAAGTTGTAGAGTCCTTGAAAGAAAGTCCATAGGTTGTGGAGTCAGTTCAGAATGACTGGTGTCAAACTTCTGAAGCAAAACACCTCTCTCACACCCCTTCCTGTTCTTAATTCTACCTCTTCTGTTACTGTCACTCCAGGGTCTTTCCTTTTGCACTACAATCTTTGCACCATTGCATTGATTGGTTTGTCTCCGTGTTTGTTGTATTTACTGCTGACTCTGTGAGCACAGTAGTGTACAGGACTATGACAATAAACATCTGAAACTATTGCACATCCAGCTTCATACCTAGTTGCTGCTTGTGCCCAGGCCTGCCAGTGGCCATCCACTTGAATTTTATTTCCCATTCCTCCATGTCAGTCCATGGCCTGCTCTACTACTGCGATGAGGACACACTCAGGTTGGAGGAGCAACACCTCATATTCCCTCTGGGTAGCCTCCAACCTGTTGGTATGAACACCGATTTCTCGAACTTTTGATATTTGACCCCCACCTTTCCTTCACCATTCCCCATTCCTCTTTCCTCTCTCACCCTATCTCCTATCACACCTCCCTCTGGTACTCCTTCTGCTTCTCTTTCTTCCATGGTCCTCAGTCTTCTCTGATCAGTCCCCCTTCTCCAGCCCATGGATGAAGTATAGCCACTGTCATGCCTTCTTTGTATTTGCTTCAATATGTTGGACCCAGGATAGATACTCAGAGACATTGGCATCCAGAAACTTGAAACTGCTCACCCATTCCACTGCTTCTCCCTTGAGAACTGGTGTGTGTCCCCCCGACATACCTTTCCAGGAGTCTATATTAGTCCTACCGTTGACTGAAAGGTTATTGCTATGACACCACTCAACCAGCGGATCTATCTCGCTCCTGTACACCTCCCTGTCACCAACTGAAATTCTGCCAACAAGTTATGTCATCAGTAAATTTATAGACTGCATTTTGAGCTGTGCCTAGCCACACAATCGTGGCCGTAGAGGGAGTAAACACGGCTCCTTGAGTTGTGCCAGTGTTGATTGTCAGTGAGAAGATATTATTTCCAATCCACACTGACTGCGGTCAGAAAATCAAGGATCCATTGCAAAGGGAGGTACAGAAACCCAGGCTTTGGAGCTTGTTGATTAGAACGGAGGGTATGATTGTGTTGAACGTTGAGCTGTAATGAATAAACCACAGCCTGAGGTAGGTATTGTTATTGTCCAGGTGATCCGAGGCCAAGTGGAGAGCCAGTGAGATTGCATCTGCTGTAACCTAATGTGGCAATAGGCAAATTGCAGCCTTGCCTAAGCAGGGTTCTGGCATGACCAATCTCTCAAAGCACTTCATCACAGCAGACATGAGTGCAACTGGGTGAGAGTCATTGAGGCAGCTCACCCTGCTTCTTGGGCACTGGGATGATTGTGACCCTTCTGAAGCAGCCGGGAGCCTCCGAATGAACCAGTGAGAGATTGTTCATGTTCTTCAACACTCCCGCCAGTTGGTTTGCACAAGTTTTCATGCCCTACCAAATACACCATCAGAGCCTGATGTGTTGTGAGAGTTCACTCTCCTGAAGGATGTTGACATCAGCCTCTGAGACAGAGATCACAAGGTCACCAGATTTGCACAGGTGTAGTTTTATCTCCCTTTCAAAGTGTGTGGGTGAAAATGCTGATTTATTTAGTTTGCAATCAATGTTCCCTCTCATTTGTAACGACCAGTGACATTTCTGTTTTGAGGCACTTCATCAGGACTGGAAAGTTGGGGGGTAGGAGTAGGGTTTCACATATCGCCTGCCAGCTTGTACTCCTCCCACTTCTTATTCTTCCTTCTGCCCCCTTCCTTTCCAATCCTGGTGAAGGGTCTCGACCCAAAACATCAGCTGTTTATTCTCCTCCATAGATACTGCCTGACCAGATGAGTTTCTCCAGCACTTTGTGAGTATTGCTCAAGATTTCTGGCATCCGCAGAATTTCTTGTTATTTGTAACATTTTGTAGTTAGTTATGGTTCAAAACCAGAACTTAAGTGTAGGACATAGGACATGAAGACATTAGGATTGAGACAAACTCCACTTAGTCCGTTTGCTTTTGTAAGTCACACCTGAGATGGGAGCACTCTGATCTGGAAGTGACAAGGTCAAAGGTCTGAGGCCAAATTTAGAGCCCCAAAAACTGACATTCAGACAATTAAACATAGAACAGTACAGCACTAGACAGGCCTTTCGGCTCATGATGTTGTGGCGAAAACTCTTATGACTGACTTAAAGAGAGGGAAGCTCTCCTGGTGTCAGGCTATCTGTTTTATCAACCCTCATTCAACATCATTAAGTCTGAATTAGGATATGAGCACTTTGGTCATCATAGGAACTTGCTGTGTGTGATGCACAGATGTACCAGGGAGAGCATTCTAACTGGTTGCATCATTGTCTAGTATTGAGGGGCTACTGCAGAGGAACAGAAAATGCTGCAGATGGTTGCAAACTTAGCCAGCTCCATCATGAGCACTGGCCTCCCCAGCACCCATGACACCCTCAAAAGGCAAGGCCTCAAAAAGTCGGCATTCAATCACCCAGGACATTCCCTCTTCTCACTGCTACTATGAGGAATTAGGTACAGGAGCCTGAAGACACACACTCAACATTTTAGGAACAGCTTCAGATTTCTGAACAGACAACAAACCCCTGAACACTTCAATGTTTTTGCTCTTTTTGCACTACTCATTAAATTCTATATACACTGTATTGTGCAAATGTCTTTAGCACAAATATATAACTAGGGTGTTTAAGGCTTTAGCACAGTACTGTATATTGGCTAAAATAGGAAGGTGGTTGGGAAACAGATATAAGAGTTTTTAGCTTTGTATTAGCTCAGTAGTATTAAGTGTTATTTGGTAATTGGAAAGACATAGCTATGTGTATGTGCCTAAAATTTTTGCACAGTAAATGAATGAATGAAAAAAAATTAGTGCAGACTCCCTGTGCCTTCATTGCCTTCCCGCATGAAAACGTCTCAAAAATCACTACTTTTTAATTCGGCATTGGTTAGCCCAAATGACTAATACACAACCAATGCCATTCAAAAACTTAGTTTTAAGCATGGTGTAGTGTCTAATGGCTATACAAGTGCATGCAACTGACGCTAGTTAGAAACTGTTGCATCCTCCAAATTATTCATGGTTCCTAATTTGAAGTAGTGAAATAGTTTCATTTTCACTCCCAGCCCTTTCTCGCATCTCCAACCCTTAATGCTCAAGACCGCTTATTTCTCACCATCAGTGACAAAAATCACTGATTTTGAACACAAACACACGCAACTGGCAATATTTAAAAACTGTTCATTCTAAGCACGATGTACTGTAGTGTCAAACAGCCACACAAGTACACGCGACTGACACTAGTTAGAAACTATTTGGCTACAGTCCCCCCAATTAAGCAGCATAGTGTCCCAAATAAGCGAAGAAAATCCCAGCTATTTTCTCCATAAGTTTTCATTCTTGCACTGTACTGCTACCGCAAAACACCAAATTTCATCACACATCAGTAATAATTAGGCAAATATACTGAGTTCCAGTCCACAGAGCTACAGGAGCACTGTACCATTGTGAAACCCGTTTTTTGATTCAGTTGTTCCTCAGAAAAATGTCTCACGAGAACGAAGAATGCAAGCGAAATGCCAGTCTTCGAAGACAGTATTTTATTTTTTATGTTACTTATCTCTGCCCACCCCAGCCCATTATAAAACATATACACTGAAACAAACACAATGGAACAATTCCAAGAGATGCAACAGCAAACAAGCAATGGCTTTTCGAGTCCTCTGTGGAAAGGTTCCGCTCCTGTTGATTCACCAGTCCTGCTGTGGACGCTGAGCTCTTCTATTCAAACCCACTGAAACAGAAAGAGTTTAAGTCATATAATTATTGGACAGCAATGTGAAGAGGCACAGAGCAGAGAACTAGCAATCACAAATGCTACTTCTAACCATCTCTATTAATTTTTGTTACATTATATTGGGGGGGGAGAGAGAGAGAGACACACAGAGAGATATATATATAGATATAGATATAGATAGATAGATAGTGGAGCCTGCCCTGAGCTTGGAGGACTGTCTGTATCTGTGTGTCCGAGTGAATGTATGGAAGGGAGGAAAGCTGTTGTTTTGTTCCAGCTATGCTGAACATTGTGAGCATTCTACATTGGCGTGAAAATGTGTGGACCCCAGCAAGTGCTAAGGTTGTGTTGGTTGTTAACACTGTATGTTTCGATGTACACGTGATAAACAAATGAATCTGAATCTGAGAACGGCTGATGTGCTTCCAGCTCAGGATGGTTCAGGATCACATGATGAAAACACCATCACCCTGAGGTTCTGGAGCAGCACAGCTCACAGCTTCAGAGACGCAGGTTAATCCCGACCTCTGGTGCTGTCTGTGTGTGGAGTTTGCACATCTCCCTGTGACCGGTGCGTTTCCTCCGGTTGCTCTGGATCCAACTCTGTCATTTTCTTTGCAGTTGAACAATTATTTATCTGCTTATATCTCAAGTACAGTAATTCTTTTTTTTTGGTGTGTGTGCCTGCGTGCGAGTCTGAGCGTGTGCGTCTGCGAGTGCTTGCGTGTGTCTGGGATGATGGATTTTTTCATGGCTTTTTCCGGGGGGGGGGAGAGAGGGGGGGGAGAGAGGGGGGGGAGAGAGGGGGGGGAGAGAGGGGGGGGAGAGAGGGGGGGGAGAGAGGGGGGGGAGAGAGGGGGGGGAGAGAGGGGGGGGGAGAGAGGGGGGGGAGAGAGGGGGGGGAGAGAGGGGGGGGAGAGAGGGGGGGAGAGGGGGAGAGAGGGGGAGAGAGGGGGGGGAGGGGGGGAGAGGGGGAGAGAGGGGGAGAGAGGGGGGGGAGGGGGGGGAGAGGGGGGGGAGGGGGGGAGAGGGGGGGGAGGGGGGGGAGAGACTGTGTGGCGCGCCACTCCTCACACAGACATTTTCACATTATTTTCCCTTTATTTTACGAGGTTGAGTTGCGGCGTCCCCACTCAACCCGGCACGGATGGAAAGCGTGCTCGAGGGGCGGACCCGACTAGTTTCGAACCCGGGAACCTCTGCTCCCAGGTCCAGCGCCGATGTCGTTACGCCACCAGCCGGCCCAAATACGGTAGTTCTTCTATGCATATAATACTTTATTAAGTTTCCAGTGGCTATGCAGAGTATAATTCTGGAATGCTCTGGAAGCTTCTTTGTTCTGCATCAAGTGTATAAGTGTGCTCATTGGTTCATTTTTACTGCAGTATTGAATAAGTATTTTCTAATTGGTTAATTGTTATCTGTAGATTGGAATTTAATTTTCCCTTATCTCTGAATATAAAGTAGCTAAGCACAAAACAGCACCATGCCACGAGCTCCTGCTCCCATTTCCTTTGTTCTATCAACTCTTAATAAAACAACCGTGAAGACAAAGGTTTTGTGCCATTCCTGACTTCAAAAAGTACCTTGGATTTAAGCATCAGAATCCATATTCCAACATTCCAAACACATGCTGGTTGGTGGGTTGGTACGCGCAGGCCTGCTGTAAGTTGCGCGAGTACGTGGGTGAGGAGTGAAGTTTAGGGGTTGGGTGTTGTGGTTGATGGGGATGTGGGAAAGATTAACATGGTATATCTTTAAAAAAAAAACTGTTGCATACTGAACTATTGGGGCTGTGACTGTAGAGTTCCGCTGTAGTAATCCTAGATGGGAATGTTTGATGATTCCCTTCAGAGCTGCATGCAAAAAGTTGCCACTCTCTGGCCCCATCTTTCTTATTCTGATCCTGGTTTGTGTAGGATCAGTGTAAATGGGTGACTGAGGTAACAGACATTCAATGGGCTGAATGGCCCCTTTTGGGTGCTGTACCTCTCTATGCCTTCAGGTTGTGAACACCCTGGTCCTTTTCCAGGAGTTACTTTAGTGCACATTACCCAGTGCAGAAACTACAGTTAACATGGAGAGTGAACAATGAAAATGGGTGGATAGGAGATGGCTGAGAACACTGTCGTGTCCTGGATGAGGTTAAGTTCATTCACTGCGCTCATCTAGAAAAGAGGAATGAAAATGTGCAACATTGCTGGGGTGTTCCTGGAGGAGAGACTTTGGGTGGGGGATCAGGAGACAAGTTCTTGCCGCAGCATACCCGTGTCCAGTAGCTCTGCTTTCTCAGTCTCTCAACAGCCAAATCAACCTCTTATCTACCATCACTCATATGTACCTTATCATATGTGCTATTTCCCAGTTGGTGTCAGCCGAGAGCGGTCCTTCGATTTCCACGCCGGCCATAGTGACTGTCGCTAATTGGTACTGCGAGGCAAACAGCAAACGTGTTAAGAATTACAACAGCAGTACAATGAGCAAAGACTTGGTCTCCTTTTAAAACATATGTCTTTTAAAAATCGGGAAGATATAAATGATGCTTCCCCAGATCATTGCATGAATTGTTGAGTTTTAGTTATAAGGAGAGTTTGGACAAATTTGTATTTCTTTCTCTGAGTGTTGGAGGTTGAGGGAAGATATGACAGTCAGAATCTTCTTTGCCATGATAGGGGTATCAATGACAAGGATACATAGGTTAAAGAGTTTTAAGGGACAAACACACACACACACGTAAATTTCTCCAACCCCGCTCACTGCAATTGCTTTTTCCTGTCACTGCACTTACTGGTGAACAGTTTGATGGTTACCAAGATACAGCACAAACAGGACCCTGAGCCCACCAAATCAGTGTTGTATATCAGCCACTGATTTTCATTAATGCTGATATGTTTTTATTAGTCATACGGCATGGATACTGGCCCTTTGGCCCAACTTGTTCATGCTGACCAAGGAGCCCACCAAAGCTTGTCCCATTTTCCTGTGTTTGGCCCTTATCCTTCCAAACTTTCCCTATTCATGTACAGTACTATCCAGAGCAACAAACACAAAATGCCAAAGGAACTCAGCAGGTCGAGCAACAGCTATGGGCGGTACAGGCAGAGACGCTTCATCAGAACTTTGTAATCCAAATGACTTTGAAATATCATCACTGAACCTGCCTGCAAAATCTTCTGAAATTCCTTGCAGCCTCGCGAAGGGAGGTTGCCAAAGCAAGCTGTGATGCACCTGCGTACTGATGTTTTCTATGACACATCTTTAAAAATTGATTCAGGTCAATGGGGGCATGTCGATTTCCTTACCCTCTTGAGGAAGTATAGAGGCTTTTTCTTGGCCATAGCATCCCATAGCTGGACCTGGACAAATTATTGGTGATTTACAGTGTTAAGGCTACTTGTTCCTTTGTCTGCAGCAGCATAAAGTACAGGAGGAACTAAGCAGGTCAGGTAGCATCTACAGAGAAAAATAAACAGGATTTGAGGCCTCAACCCAAAACAAACAGGCCATTTCTCCCCATTACTGTTTCCTGACTTGCAGAGTTCCTCCAGCATTTTGTGTGTTGCTCCAATTCCAGCATCTGCAGTCTCCTGTGCCTTTGTCCACCCGCCTCAGAACTTGTGTTAATCCAGGCTCGGGCCAGCTTTGCTTACCCGGTTATAAGACCGCGCATCCCGGTAATAAAGGACCTTCAAGCAGCGCTCGATCAGCTGGCGAGCTTCATCTTTGGAAATGACGGATTGGCTTTCAGCGGCTTCCCTCATCAGGGGCTGTGGGTGAAAACCAAAACTATCAGTACAAAGGCAAGAGGGAAGGAACAAAACTTCGGAGAAATGGCACTTAGCCCCAAAGGTGATGGGGACTCACCTGTGCGAGGTAGGCGCCGAAACCAGTTGCCACTGTCGGAGCCTCATAGGCGACGCCAAGCTTGTCTACGTAACCCAGAAAGCTGCAAATGTTGGGCAGGGTTTTAAACTCTGTTATTTACCCATTTCACAACACCATACAAGACATAAAAACAGAATAAGGCCATTTGGCCCATCAAGTCTACTCCACCATTTGATCCTGGCTGATTTATTATCCCTCTCAACCCCATTCTCCTGCCTTCTTCCCATTACCTTTGACACCCTTACTAATCAAGAACCTATCAACTTTCACTTTAAATGTACCCAATGACTTGGCCTCCACAGCCGTCTGCGACAATGAATTCCACAAATTCATCACCCTGTGACTCAAGAAATTCTTCCCATCTCTGTTCTAAATAGATGTCCTTCTAGTCTGAGCCTGGACCTTCTGGGCCGAGACTCTCCTGATAACAGAACATCTTCCCCACTTTTACTATATCTAAACCTTTTAATATTCAGTATGTTTTAATGAAAATCCCCCCACCTTTCTTCTAAACTCCAGCAAGTTCAGGTCCAGAGCCAAACACTCTGCATACATCAACCCTTTCATTCCAGGAATCATTCTTGTGAACCTCCTCTGGACCCTCTCCAATGCCAGCACATCTTTTCTTAAATAAGGGACCCAACATTGCTCACAATACTCCAAGCGCAGTCTGACCAATGCCTTATAAAATCTCAGCCATACATCCTTGCTTTTGTATTCTAGTTCTTTTAAAATGAAAGCCTTCCTTACTACCAACTTAACCTTTAAGGAATCCTGCAAGTGGACTCCCAAGTCCCTTTCAACAGTCAGTTGTAATCTGGTGACTAGTGGTGCTTTATCAATCACCACCTGGTGTCACTGGTTTCTGAAGCCCAACACTAGTGAGTCAAAGCTACGTCTTTCCAGGTATCAGAACAGTGGAGCCTACATGACTTTATAAGGGAACTACTGCAACCTTTGATGTATTCAGTCAAGACCCACCATGAAATTGGCTGAAGAATGCCACAGCTCAGAGGGCTACTTTACTGTTTGAGGCAATGCAGTCCGACACCACAAGAACAGACCCTTTTGCCCATCACCACCTTCCTGACCATCAAGCACCTATCTATACCAGTCTGGTTTCCCAGCACTTAAAGATTAAGCTCTATTTGTCACATGTACATCAAAACATGCTGTCTGTGTCATCGACCAACAGTCTGAAGCTGTGCTGGGGGCAAGAGTCACCATGGTTCCAGCCCCAACCTACTTACCCTAACTTACTAACCCTAAGGAGAGGGAGACACGGCATCATCTGCAGTGTGGCTGGTTTAAAACACGTGCACAAAACGCTGGAGGAAAGTTAGGCAGAATCTATGGAGGCGAATAAACAGTTGACATTTTGGGCTGAGAGCCTTCAAAGGGGTTTATTAAATTGGAGTTTAGTATATACTAGTATAGTATGTGCTTCCTTAGACAGAGGGGAAAGGTGTCAGTAACAGGCTCTTGGTACAGCCAGCACTGCCCAATTACACCTATGCGACCAATTAATCTACTAACCCATATGTCTTTGAAACATGGGAGGAAACTCATACGGTCACAGAGAGAATGTTACAAACTTCTTACACTTATTTATTAAAATAGCATTATGCTAACCGCCACACTACATTTTGGTTGAGGAGTAGATAGAGCTGTGAAAGAGACATGCAAAATATTTCATCAAGCACATCAGAACCACAAGTAGCACAGAACTTACTCGGCAGAACAGGATTTCCTTTCCTTCCCTGATGGACTGAAAGGACCAGCTGATTTTCAGGATGGCCTCTCATGGTTTACAGGTTCCAGACTGCTGGATTAAACACACGAGTTGGCCCTGGTGAGGATTTTGCCCTCCACTGTTGGAACAGCTTTGTTGGAACAATCATTGTGCTCCAGCAGCCTACTCATGCTTGTGATTGCCTAGTGCAGGGGTCCCCAACCTTTTTTGTACCGCGGACCGGTTTAATATTTACAGTATTCTTGCGGACCGGCCACCCGGGGGGGGGGGGGGGGGTGTCAAGTAGGGTTAAACTCACCTCAACATGTATTTTACAGTTAGGGTTGCCAACTTTCTCACTCCCAAATAAGGGACAAAAGTAGCAGTCAAATCCTGATGAAGGGTCCCGGCCCGAAATGTCCACTGTACCTCTTCCTATAGATGCTGCCTGGCCTGCTGTGTTCACCAGCGTTTTGTATGTGTTGATGAGACATGTGTTTACCCCGAGAAAGACTACCATGACCATGAAGCCTTGCGCGGGTTGCTGTGTGCGCATGCGTGATGTGCGCATGCCTGTACCTGCCAATTTTTTTCTCCACAAATTGGTTTTGGCTTAATCTTCCCGACTACACTGTACATACATTATTTCTACTTTATATAGGCTGTGTATTTATCATATCATTCCTGATTTTACTATATGTTAAGGGCGGTCCCGTATGGGACAAAACAATTTAGCCCGATATACGGGATGTTCCAGCAAATACAGGACAGTTGGCAACCCTATGTTCAAGTTCAACAGTGCGTGACAGGGAATGAGGAAAGGTGCAGCTGACTCATCGTTTCCTCGTGGTCTGGTAGCACATGCTTTGCGGCCCGGTGGTTGGGGACCGCTGGCCTAGTGCACTCCAGATGCCAATCCAGCCACCTGGAACCTATTGACCATGAGAGGCCATTCCTGAAAATTATCTGGCTCTTTCGGTCCATCAAGGAAGAGAGGTTGTGCAAGTTCTGGGCTACCTGTGGTTCTGATGTGGTCGACGGAGTGGTATGCACATCTCATTCACAGCTCTATAGCCAATAGTAAGACCTTTCCCTTCCATCCAAGGGACCAGACACAAATCAACACCTGGCTCTCACCCCTCCTCATTCCAAGTTCAGCAGCCTACCTCTCGTTGTTGCTTATTCCACCGATGACCACTGTGTTCCACAGAGGATTCATCTTGCACCTCCTGGGGAAAAAAGAGAAAGCTTGAGCCATAGAGCATGGGAATGCTCAGAACACAAGAGATTCTACAGATGCTGGAAGTTGAGAGCGACACACACACGATGCTGGAGGAACTCTGCCAGGAAGTGGATAAACAGTTGACGTTTGGAGCAGAGACTGGGAAGGGAGAGGGAAGAAGCTAGAATGAGGAGGTAGGGGAAGGGTAAGGAGTAAAAACTAGAAGGTGATAAGTGAAGCCAGGTGGGTGGGGGAGGAAGAAAGAAGCAGGGAGTTGATAGGTGGAAAAGGTAAAGGGCTGGAGAAAAAAATCTGATAGGAAAGGAGAGTGGACCATGGGAGAAAGGGAAAAGGGTACCAGAGGAGGTGATTGGCTGGTGACGAGAAGAGGTAAGAGGGCAGCCAGAGTAGGGAATGGAAGGAGGAGGAAGAGGGAGGGGGAAAGCCATTGTAAGTTAAGAGAGATCGATGTTTATGCCATCAGGTTGGAGGTTGCACCTCCAACCTGAGAATGGCCTCACCGTGCCGGTAGGAGGCCGTGGACCAACATGCTGGAATGGGAATAGGGATTGCTGCGAAGCTCTCAGTGCTTACCATCATCGTAGTAGTATGACAGCATAGTGGGTAGCGCAACACTATTACAGTGCGCAGTGATTACTGATTGCGGTTCAATTCCCACCTTTGACTGTAAGGAGCTTGCACGTTTCCACTCTGACTGCGTGCGTTTACTCCCACATTACAAAGATGCAGAGATTATGGTTAGTGAGGTGTGGGCATGCTGTGTTGGTGCCGGAAGCGTGGCGACACTTGCGGGCCGTCCCCAGCGTATCCTGGGTCTGCATTGGTCGTAGATGCAAACAACATACTTCACTACGGGTTTCAATGTACACGTGACAAACAAAGCTCACCTGTTATACATGACTCTGGTCAGCCAGGAATGGATTGCTTTTGGACTATAACCATGACCATCTCCAAGTAACTCTTCGTCGATCCTATGGAACAAATGGAGAGCATTAAAACTTGCCATTTGGCCCATCTGTGCCCTACTTACATTGACACCATGTGAACCTCTTAACGTCCCTCAGATATCACCCATCTTAAATGCTACCTTAACCAATCCCTGGAGAAGGTACTAGAGAACCCACAGTCTCCAGTACTGTACAATCTACAGTACAGGAACGTCAGCTCATCTAGTCCGTGCTGAACTGTTAGTCTTCCTCTCCATCATCATGGACATGATGTCCATACAGTTTGGAACAAGCTACAGGGATTTCCTGGATTATGGCATATTTAATTTATGGGGAAGTCCAGCTTTATGTAAATTCTCCCATAAGTTTGAGAAGAATTTTTCAAGTCAGTAATAATGTTAATATTAACTGGTTAAAATGACAAACATACAAGAAATTCTGTGAAATAAAAGAATAGCAAAAGTATGCAGAGTGTTATGATATATGTATATAGAAAATAGACATTTCTGACTTTGGGAAAACTAAAATTGATTTGGGGGGGGCAGACATCAGGAACTGAACCCTTTCCTAACCCAGGGACTGCGTGTACTTGCATTTCTGTGGTAACAGAAACGCACAGCAGATTAAGCAGCATCTATGGAAAGTGGAACAGTTAATGTTCAAGTTAAAGACCCTTCATCACATCCTGTTCTGAACTGTGAACTGTTCCCTCTCTCTGTAGACACTACTTGACCTGCCGACAAGTTTGCAGCGTTTTCTGATTTCCAACATCTGCAGTTTGTTTTGTCGACACCTACATAGCACCGTTTAGCACAGAAAAGCCTTACAGCCAATCACTTATTTTTGAAGCAAGGTCACTGTTGTAATATGGGAGGTGAGACAGACAGTTTGTGCACAGCAAACTCCCACAAATAAAAAACAACGTCCAAATTATTGGCTCTTTTATTTTATTTATTCAGGGATACAGCGTAGAACAGACCCTTCCAGCCCAACGAGCCTCACCGCCCAGCAACCCACTGATTTAACCCCAGCCCAATCACAGGACAATTTACAATGACCAATTAACCTACAAACCGAGCAATATACACAAAATGCTGGAGGAATTCAGGCCAGGCACTAAATTTAAAAGATTTAATAGATTTAAAAGTAGATTTTAGAACTACTCCTCATCTTCTTCTCCCAGTACTGCTGAAGGGTCTCGGCCCAAAACATTGACTACATTTTTCCCCCATTGATGCTACCTGGCCTTCTGAGTTCCTCCAGCACTTTGTGTGTGTTGCTCCGGATTTCCATCATCTACAGATTTTCTCTTGTTTGTGAACCTCATAGCCAATGCGTCTTTGAACTGAAGGAGAAAGCAAGAACACCCAGGGAAAACACATACGTTCATGTGAAGAACAGACAGAGACTCCGGAAGTGAACTCTGAAATTGAACTCAGAACTCTGGAGCATCCTGAGCTGTAATAGCATTGTGCTAATGGTCATGCTCACTGTGGCACTATCTTTCGTAGCTATATTAATATCTATATTTAGTAGGTGAATTTAACTAATCTGGTTGCAAGACTTGTGTAAATATACACTCAGTGGCCACTTTATTAGGCCCACCTATTGGGTACACCAACATCTGCTTCTGTAACCCATCCACTTCAAGGTTCTTCATGTTGTATGTATAGAGATGCTCTTCTACACAGCACTGTTGTTGTGGTAGTCATCCGATTGGAAGAAGACACGCTGTTGTGCAGTTCATCTGTGGACACGGAGGTGGCTCTGCAGTCCCAGTCTGGAAACGCAGAGTCTGGTACAATGGGGACACTGGAAGTCTGTTGTTGTAATAATTGTGGCTGCTGTTCTGTGACGCTGCTCACGGTTTTTGGCAGCGCCCGTCTTCAAAACTGGTGTAGGCTTCATAGCACAGGGCTCGCCAGCGGGTTCTGTCAGCAGCTGCAGCTTCTAGTTTCCTCGGCTGGATGTCACAGTAGCGTAGGGTTTCCTTCACAGCGTCTTTGTAGCACTTGTGTGGACAACCTTGAGGTCTCTTTCCGCTCTCCAGTTCACCATAGAGCAGCTGGCGAGGCATACGGTGGTCGTCCATTCTGATGATGTGTTCCACCCACCGCATCTGGTTTCTGATGATCAGGGACTCAATGCAGGTGGACTCCGCGTGATCCAAGACCTCCAGGTTGGAGACATGGTCTTGCCAACGAATGCCAAGGATGGAGTGGAGGGCGCGCGTGTGAAATTTCTCCAGTTATTTGATGTGTCGTTGGTACAGAGTCCACGTCTCACATCCATATAGGAGAGAAGGGATGGCCACAGCTCTGTAGACTTTCAGCTTTGTGGAGATGCGGACGTTATGTTGATTGAGAACTCTGGTACGCAGCCTCCCCAGAGCCTGGCTGGCCTTGCTGCTCCTGGAGTCAATTTCCTTGTCCAAAGACCCATCTCTTGAGATGATGCTTCCCAAGTATTTTAAGCTGTTTACATTTGTCAGCTGGCTGTCGTCAACAATGATTTTTTGTTCTATGCGGTTGGTGTTTGGCACGGGGTGGTGAAGTACTTCAGTCTTGTTCAGGCTGATAGTCAGGCCAAAGGGCGTAGCAGCGTCTGAGCACTGTTGTAACATATGGCTATTTGAGTTATTGTCGCCTCCCTATCAGCTTGAAGCAGTCTGGCCATTCTCTTCTGACCCCTCTCATTAACAAGGCGTTTATGTTCACAGAACCGCTGCTCACTGGATGTTTTTTGTTTTTTCACACCATTCTCTGGAACTTACAGCTGATCCCAGGAGATCAGCAGTTTGTGATACTCAAACCACTTCGTCTGGCACCAATGATCATTCCATAGCCAAAGTCACTTATATAACCATAAAACAATTACAGCACGGAAACAGGCCATCTCGGCCCTTCTAGTCCGTGCCGAATGCTTACTCTCACCTAGTCCCACTGACCTGCACTCAGCCCATAACCCTCCATTCCTTTCCTGTCCATATAGCTATCCAATTTAACTTTAAATGACAACATTGAACCTGCCTCAACCATTTCTGCTAGAAGCTTGTTCCACACAGCTACCACTCTCTGAGTAAAGAAGTTCTCCCTCATGTTACCCCTAAACTTTTGCCCTTTAACTCTCATTAACTTAGATCACATTTCTTCCCAATTCTGAAGTTTGGTCTGAACAACAACGGAACCTCTTGACCATGTCTGCATGCTTTTCTTCATCGAGTTGCTGCCACATGATTGACCGATTAGATATTTACATCTGAGCAGGTGCATAGGTGTACCTAATACAATGGCTACTTCGTCCCTGTTCTCTACTGTTCTATAATGCAAGGCTAACTAGTCCATAACCTTTGTTTGACAGAGACATACGTAACAGGAGGAGGCCTTCAGGTGTGCTCTGCCGTTCAACATAATCCTGGCCACCACCTGAGCACATTTAATATGTGACTTCATACCTTTCAGTGGTAGAGAGATCCACAGATTTTTGTCACTCTATAGAAGATATTTCTCCGCAGTCCTACATGCCTCCCCCTTAAAACATGATCAATGGTCCTGGAGTCCTTGGACACCAGATGTCCATGAAGCCATTTATAACCCCATTCTGTTAGTCCCACCCCAACTCTTTCGTAGGTGCATTACTATCACCTTCTTCTATAACGAACACTAGCATTTCCCCACCATTATGTTTGACAGTAGATAAGGCAGACAGACAGAATCGCCCTTTTGCCCACAGTAGCAATGTTAAGTACTAAAGGACATGGATTTTAGAGGGAAAGTTTAAGGGGGATGTTTAGGGCAAGCTTTGTTCTTTTATACTCAGATGCTTAGGGTCGTGGTGGAAGCAGATACAACAATGGCATTTAAGAGAGTTTTAGGTACGCAGGAATATGCTGGGAATGAAGAGATATGGATCATATACAGGCAGAAGTTTTAATTCAGAATTGTGTTCCGCTCAGATGTCATAAGCCGAGTGGCCCGTCCCTGTTCTCTACTGTTCTATAATGCAAGGCTAACCAGTCCATAACCTTTTCCCTCGTCTATTACTTGTCATCTTGTACTCCTCCTCTTTCCTTTCCACCTTCTTATTCTAGCTTCTACCCCCTTCCTTTCCAGTACCGATGAAGGGTCTCGGCCGGATCATTAACTGCTCATCACCCCCTCGAGTCCCTTTCTTCCATGGTCCATTCTCCTCTGCCATCAAGATTCCACCCTCCCCAACACACACCCCTCCCCGACACACACACCTTTCCCCTCATCACCCACCAGCTCTTAGTCCTCATCTTATTCTGGCTTTCAGTCCTGATGAAGGGTCTCAGCCCAAAATATCAACTGTTTATTCCCCTCCATCAATGCAGCCGGGCCTGCCAAGTTCCTCCAGCACTTTGTGCATGTTCCCCCAGAATTCCAGCAAATACTGACTCTCTTGATATTCTGTTTTTTTTTAAAGCTACCTCCACTTTTTATTGTGGGATTATATTAGTTACTCATTGCTGCTGGACACACTTGTCCATTTCAAAACCATAAAATAGCGAACAGTCTACAGAGTCTACTTTTGAAATGTTATCAATGTACAGCAACGACAACCAGTTCTCTCAAAACTAGGGTGACTTTCCCAGTAAGAAGCTGAGAGTGATCAGATAAAGTCCCGGTTGCTAACTATTGTGATTGGAGAGAAATTACAAAACTTTTTAACCATTCCCACCAAAAACAATAGGGTCAACACACAAGATGTTAGAGGACCTCAGCAGTCAGGCAGCATCTATGGAGGGAAATGAACAGTTGACATTTTGGGCCGAGACCCTGCATCAGGACTGGAATGAGCCAGGATAAAGTGGTAAGGAATGGGAGAAGCAGAAGCTGGTGATAGGCGAGTCTGGGAGGGAGAGAGGGGTAGGTGGTAGTTGATGGTGGGGAGAACGGGGATGATACGAGATGCTGGGATCTGACAGGAGACGATAGTGGACAATGGAATAAAGGGAAGGAGGGAGGAAGGTGTGGGTGATGGGTAGGTCAGGAGTGTAGGGGAGGGGAAAGAGAAATGGTAGAAGCCAGAAGGGTAAGCAAAACAAAAGGTTGGGGTGAGGGGAGGAGAGAATAGGGGTAGCAGACAGAGTGGAGTGATTACCAGAAGTTAGAGAGATCAATGTTGATGCCAATGGTTGAAGACTACCAAGATGGAATATACAGAATCTGTGTTTAGCCCTAAAAATGGTGTAGACAAGGCCATGAACTAGAAAACTGAATTAAGATGGATGGTCGTCAGGAGATCCTGGCCATATGGGGGACAGAATGAAGGTGCTTGACAAAGTGATCCCCAATCTGCGTTGAGTCTTGTCGATGTAGAGGAGGCCACACCAGAAGCACTGGATGTAATAAATTACCCCAATAGATTCACATCTGATGCACTAGAAGGACTGTTCAGGACCCTGAATGGTAGTGAGGTGTAGCACTTTGCACAGTTGAAGGGATAAGTGCCTGGAGGGGGAGCTGGTGGCAAGGGATGAGGGGACATGGGAGTTACGATGAGAGTGATCCCTGTGGAAGGTGGATACACAGGCGTATGGGGTGGCAGGGAGGCGTAGCACCTTAGATTAGGTGGGCACGTCATGCTCCCCTGGAAGTAGCTCGTACACCATTGGTCCCCACCTGGCACTCAGCTCTCACCAGTGGTTCCAAGTAGCCGTTTGCTAGCAATAGTGACCACACCATGGTAAACCACATTGACGAGCAGAATAACCCAGGTGAGGGAAACTTACTGGTCTTAAACCCTCGATGAGTTTGGGCTTGCCCACCTAAGATAGCAAAGATCAGACCTGGCAGACTGTGTGGAGGAAACCACTAGCTTGGCCCAACAGGCAGGAAGGAGAACCCAGCAACATGCTGTGGAGCACTTAAGAGCGTGATGAGGCACTATGGACGTCTTGCTCAGCCACCACGTCTGACTCCATCTCCAGCTGTCTTGACATCGGATACAGATGGTCTCAGAAAAGTGAGTGAAGTCGACACTGTGCAGCTCTTCCTCACTTTAAATTAAATTTTTGCACGTCACTCTCATCATCCATTCTTCCCAACCCAAACTAACCTGTCCTGTGGTGACAGGCTAGTGACAAAGCAGCAGGTGTGGGTACACTGCCAACCACAGCACAAACCTGCACACTGGTGGCTCAGGCCAACTGGTCATTATCCAGGAGCAGCTTTCGGCAGCGTCTTGAGTGACTGAGCAGCTCTTTTCAGGAATGCACTGCTCACCTACCTGGTATGAGGAAGGGGCTAGAAAGGGTGTCTCGAACATTGCCTGCGCCATTCATTCCCTGGCCAGTTTACCACAGCTGGCAGGGACCCTATCACAGAGGTCAAAATACAAAGAGAAAATTAAGGATCATTTCTTTTACCCTCGGTGTGTGGAATGTGCACACACTGTTGGACAGAGTCGATGCTGACAGACCTCAGAGGGGAATCTCCCCCCCATGCCGCATGGTAAGAAACATGTCACCATCATCAGTGCTTACGCCCCAACCATGACCAAACCAGATGATGTCAAGGATCAGTTCTATGAAGAACCGCACTCAGTTATTGCCACTGGTCCCACAGCAGACAAGTTTTATCATCTTTGGTGAGTTTAACACAAGAGTAGGCTCTGACAACCCCTTCTGGGATGGGGTCATTGGGGAATACGCCGTTGGTCACTGCAACAGTATCGGTCTTCAACTACTCCAGACCTACCGAACATAAATTGTTGATCACCAACACTATCTTTCGCCTTCTCACCCATAACAGAACTTCAAAGGTGCATCATCACTCTAAGCAATGGCATCTAATTGCCAACATCATCGTCAGGAAGAGAGACAGATGCAGGATGTAAGGGTGACAAAATCTATGTGCGGTGCTGAATGCTGGACAGACCATCATCTCATCGTTTCTAAACTGAACATCCATATCCAGCCCAAGAGATGCTGACAAGGCAAGGAAGCCCCAAAGTGGCGGAACATCTCCAGGCTGAAAACCAGCAACATAAAGCAGTCCTCTGTTAACACTCTGGAAGACTGTTTTGACTCTACGCCTCTGGACAATCAAAATGTAAAAACTGCTTGGTCAACTTCAGTGGTTGGTAAGTTGATGGAGAAGATCCTGAGAGGCAGGATTTATGAACATTTGGAGAGGCATAATATGATTAGGAATAGTCAGCATGGCTTTGTCAAAGGCAGGTCACGCCTTACGAGCCTGATTGAATTTTTTGAGGATGTGACTAAGCACATTAATGAAAGTAGAGCAGTAGATGTAGTGTAGATGGATTTTAGCAAGGCATTTGATGAGGTACCCCAGGCAAGGCTTATTGAGAAAGTAAGGAGGCATGGGTTCAGAGGGAACATTGCTTTGTGAATCCAGAACTAGTTTGCCCACAGAAGGCAAAGAGTGGTTGAGATGGGTCATATTCTGCATGGAGGCCGGTGACCAGTGGTATGTCTCAGTGATCTGTTCTGGGACCCCTACTCTTTGTGATTTTTATAAGTGACCTGGATGAGAAAGTGGAGGGTTGGGTTAGTAAATTTGCTGATGAAACAAAGGTTGGGGGTGTTGTGGATAGTGTGGAGGGCTGTCAGAAATTACAATGGGACACTGATAGGATGCAAAACTGGGCTGAGAAATGGCAGATGGAGTTCAACCTAGCTAAGTGAGAGGTGGTTCATTTTGGTAGGTCAAATATGATGACAGAATATAGCATTAACGGTAAGACTCTTGGCAGTGTGGAGGATCAGAGGGATCTTGGGGTCCGAGTCCATAGGACTGTCGAAGAGGCAGACCTGGCAGAGGAGGACCACAGTGAACGAGACTCTGGCATTCTGCCCAGTGCCGAAATCAAGAGAGCAAGTAGAAATGCGGTAGTTCTAGGGGATTCCATCGTAAGGGGGACGGACAAGAGATTCTGCGAGCCGGACAAGGATACCCGGATGGTGTGTTGCCTCCCTGGTGCCCAGGTACGGGATGTCTCAGATCAAGTCCAGAGTATTCTGAGGAGAGAGGCGAGCAGCCAGAAGTCTTGGTACATGTTGGTACCAATGACATAGACAGAAAAAGAAAGAAGGTCCTGAAGAAAGATTACTGGGAGCTAGGAAGAAAATTGAAAAGCCGGACCTCCAGAGTAATAATATCAGGATTGCTGCCTGAGCTGCGCACTAGTGATGGTAAGAATAGCAGAATTAAGCAGATGAATGTGTGGCTAAGTAACTGGTGCAGGGGGCAGGGTTTCAAATTCTTGAATCATTGGGATCTATTTTGGGGAAGGTATGACTTACACAAAAAAGATGGATTACACCTGAACTCAAAAGGTACTAATATCCTGGCAGGATTGTTTAATATAGCTGTTAGGGAGGGTTTAAACTAAGTTGGCAAGGGGAAGGAAACCAAAGTGTTAGGGTCGAGGAAGAGGAAAATAGAAATAAGTCAAAAATACTGTGCAGCAAAGATGGCAAGAAGGACAGGCCGGAGAATATACAGAATAATTTGCTGCAAAATAGAAATATAGCAAAATTGACAACAGATACTGATCTAAATGTACTGTACTTAAATGCACGCAGCATTAGAAATAAAGTGGATGACCTTGCTGCACAGCTGCAGGATAAAAGATATGACATTGTGGCCGTCACCGAGTCATGGCTAAATGATGGATGTGATTGGGAGCTGAATGTCCAAGGATACACAGTGTATAGGAAAGATAGGAAGGTAGGTAAAAGGGGTGGCGTGGCCCTGATGGTAAGTAATGATATCAAATCAATAGAAAAAAGGGACATAGGATCAGAAGAGGTAAAACCCTTATGGGTAGAATTAAGAAATGGCAAGGGTAAAAAGACACTAATAGCAGTTATATACAGGCCTCCAAACAGCAGCCGGGATGTGGACTACAAGTTGCAGCTGGAAATAGAAAAAGCGTGTCAGAAGGAAAATGTCGAGATAATTACAGGGGAATTTAATATGAAAGTGGATTGGGAAAGTCAGGAAGGTAATGGATCTCAGGAGAGGGAGTTTGTAGAATGCCTACAGGATGGCTTTTTGGAGCAGCTTGTCCAGAAGCCCACCAGGGGACCGGCTGTTTTGGATTGGGTGCTGTGTAACGAACCTGAGGCGATTAGGGAGCTGGAGGTAAAGGAACCCCTTGGAAGTAGTGATCATAATATGATTGAGTTCAGTTTCAAATTTGAAAAGGAGAAGCTGGTATCAGGTGTATCGATATTTCAGTGGAACAGGGGAAATTACAGTGATATGAGAGAGGAACTGGCCCAAGTCGATTGGAAAAGTAAACTAAATGGAGGGACGGCAGAGCAAAATTGGATGAAATTCCTACAAGAAATAAGGAAAATGCAGGAAAAATATATTCCAAGAAAGAAGAAAATCATGAATGGAAAACTGGCACAAATGTGGCTAACGAGAGAGGTTAAGGCAAAAATAAAAGCAAAAGAAACGGCGTACAAGGAAGCAAAAATTAGTGGGGAAAAATGAGGACTGGAAGACTTTTAAAAGCTTACAGAAGGAAACTAAGAAAGTCACTAGGAAAGAAAAGATGAATTATGAAAGGAAGTTGGCGATTAACATAAAAAAGGATACTAAGAGTTTTTTTTTAAATATATGAAGAGTAAAAGAGTGACAAGGGTAGATATGGGACCGATTGAAAATGATGCTGGAGAAATTATAATGGATAACAAAGAGATGGCGGAGGAACTGAATGAGTATTTTGCATCAGTCTTCACAGTGGAAGACATGAGCAATATACCTGATAGCCAGAGGTCTCAGGGAATAGAATTAGGTACAGTCAAGATTACTACAGGGAAAGTGCTTGGGAAGCTAAATGGACTAAGAATAGATAAGTCTCCCGGTCCGGATGAGGTGTACCCAAGGGTTCTGAAGGAGGTGGCTTTGGAGATTGTGGAAGCATTGGAAATGATCTTCCAGGAATCAATAGACTCTGGCATGGTTCCAGAGGACTGGAAGGTCGCAAATGTAATTCCGCTATTTAAGAAAGGAAGAAGGCAGCAAAAAGAAAATTACAGACCTATTAGTCTGACATTGGTAGTTGGAAAGATGTTGGAGTCAATCCTCAAGGACGAGGTTATGAAATACCTCGAGGTGCATGACAAGATAGGCCGAAGCCAACATGTTTTCATGAAGGGAAGATCCTGCCTCACCAACCTATTGGAATTTTTTGAGGTAATCTCGAATAAGATTGACAAGGGAGAGGCTGTGGATGTTGTGTATTGGATTTTCAAAAGGCCTTCGATAAGGTGCCTCATATGAGGCTGCTTAATAAGATGAGAGCCCATGGAATTATAGGAAAGATATTGAAATGGGTGGAGCATTGGCTGATAGGCAGAAAGCAAAGGGTGGGAATAAAGGGATCCTATTCTGATTGGTTGCCGCTTACTAGTGGTGTTCCGCAGGGGTCGGTGTTGGGGCCACTTCTTTTTACAACGTATATTGATGATTTGGATTATGGATTAAATGGTTTTGTGGCTAAGTTTGTGGATGACACCAAGATAGGTGAGGAGCAGGAAATGTTGAAGAAACGGAAAAGTTGCAGAGAGACTTAGTCAGTTTAGGAGAGTGGGCAAAGAAATGGCAGATGAGATACAACGTTGACAAATGTACGGTTGTACATTTCGGAAGAAGAAATAGTCAGGCAGATTATTATTTAGATGGGGAGAAAATTCAAAAATCGGAAGTGCAAAGGGACTGGGGGGTCCTCGTGCAGGATACCCTAAAGGTTAACCACCAAGCTGGATCGGCGGTAAGGAAAGCGAATACCATGTTGACATTCATTTCAAGAGGAATAGTGTATGAGAATAAGGAGGTGTTGATGAGGCTCTATGGGGCATTAGTGAGACCTCATTTAGAATACTGTGTGCAGTTTTGGGCCCCCTATCTTAGAAAGGATGTACTGGTGTTGGAGAGAGTTCAGAGAAGATTTACGAGGATGATTCCTGGAATGCAGGGGCTAACATATGAGGAGCGTTTGTTGGCCCTTGGATTGTATTCATTAGAGTATAGAAGAATGAGAGGGGATCTCATAGAAACATTTCAAATGTTGAAAGGGTTGGACAGAGTAGACGTGGGAAGGTTGTTTCCCTTGGTGGGTGAGTCCAGGACAAGAGGCCATAGTCTTATAATTAGAGGGTACCCAGTTAAAACAGAGATGAGGAGAAATTTTTTTAGCCAGCGAGTCGTGGATTTGTGGAATTCGTTGCCACGTACAGCTGTGGAGGCCCGATCATTGAGGGTGTTTAAGGAGGAGATTGATAGATACCTAATTAGTCAGGGTATCAAGGGATATGGGGAAAAAGCCGGAAATTGGAACTAGATGGGTGAATAGTTTGGCTCATGGGGGAGCTGCAGAGCAGACTCGATGGGCCGAATGGCCTACTTCTGCTCCTTTGTCTTGTGATCTTGTGACACACAAAGCTGCTGTGCAGGTTGACTCTGTGGTTAAGAAGGCATACGGTGCATTGGCCTTCAACAATCGTGGGATTGAGTTTAAGAGCCGAGAGGTAATGTTGCAGTTATATAGGACCCTGGACTCAGTACTCAGAATTGAGTACTGTGATCAATTCTGGTCGCCTCACTACAGGAAGGATGTGGAAACCATAGAAAGGGTGCAGAGGAGATTTACAAGGATGTTGCCTGGATTGGAGAGCATGCCTTATGAGAATAGGTTGAGTGAACTTGGCCTTTTCTCCTTGGAGTGACAGAGGATGAGAGGTGACCTGATAGAGGTGTACATGATAATGAGAGGCATTGATCATGTGGATAGTCACAGGCTTTTTCCCAGGGCTGAAATGGCTAGCACGAGAGAGCATCGTTTTAAGGTGCTTGGAAGTAGGTACAGAGGAGAAGTCAGGGGTAAGTTTTTTATGCAGAGAGTGGTGAATGCGTGGAATGGGCTGCCGGCGGTGGAGGCAGAAACAATAGGGTCTTTTAAGAGTCTCCTGGATGGCCACATGGAGCTTAGAAAAATAGAGAGCTATGGGTAAAGCCTAGGTAGTTCTAAGGCAGGGACATGTTCAGCACAGCTTTGTGGGCTGAAGGGCCTGTATTGTGCTGTATGTTTTCTATGTTTCTAACCCTTCAAGAGCTAATCTACCACACTGCTACAAAGATTCTGAGGCCTGCTACCAGAGAGCACAAGGACTGGTTTGATGAAAAACTGCGTTGACATCAAACAACTGCTGGATGAGAAAGATCGTCTGTACAAAGCTCCCCTTAGTGACCCCAAGTCCATCTCAAAGAAGAATGCCTTCAATAACATATGGAGAACTGTACACACAAGCTGCACCAGATGCAGGATTCCTGGCTGAGCAATAAAGCTGATGAGATCCAGGCGCATGCAGAGAGGTACGATTTAAAGAACTTCTATACTGCACTAAAAGCCCCACATTATCAGGATCATCTCCTCTCCTTAGTGCTGATGGAAAGGATGCTGATCATGGACAAAGAGAAAATTCTTCACAGGTGAGCTGAGCACTTTAACACTGTTTTGAATTGTTCTTCAACTATAAATGACGAAGCCATTGATTGCCTCCCACAAGTACCTGTCAGTGAAGCATTGGATGTTCCACTGACCTTAGCCAAGACCCAGAAAGCAATACATCAGCTCTCTAGCGACCAAAGCGCTTAGATCAGACACAATACCAGCCATGTCCTACAAGGAAGGTGGGGCAGTGCTAACAGAAAAACTCCATCAGTTCTTCCAACTCATGTGGCAGCAAGAGTTGATTCCACAGGAATTTAAAGACTCATACACCATCCACCTGTACAACCAAAAGGAAAAGCAACAGTCCTGCGACAACTGTTGCAGAATGTCCTTGCTGTCGATCGCAGGCAAGATCTTCGTCATGCTTCTTCTCAACCATCTCACATCACACCTTGACCAGGGACTCCTACCAGACAGCCAGTGTGGATTCCGGAACTATTGACATGGTGTTTGCTGCAAGGCAGCTGTAAGAGAAATGTCAGGAGAAAAACGTTGACCTGTTCTCCCTTAATGTCAATCTGTCTGAGGCCTTTGACACTGTTAGTGGGGACGGTCTGTGGAAAATCATGGCGAAATACGGATGCCCTAGGAAATTCATCACCATGGTGCTGCAATTCCATGATGGCAAGCAAGCTAGAGGTCAGGACTACAGTGAGACATCCAAGCCCTTCCCTGCCTCTGACCCTGTGTTTTGGCACAACACTATTCAGTCTGATGTTTTCCACCATGTTGACTGATACCTTCGGAGACGGTGGCGTGGGCATCGGCATCAGATTCTGCACTGATGGGAAACTGTTCAACCTCAGGAGGCTCCAAGCAAAAACTAAAGTTATGACAGCTATCATCAAAGACTTCCTTTTTGCTTATGACTGTGCCCTCAATGCTGATGACATTCAGCGTTGTGTCAACAAGTTTTCTGATGCAGGTACCAACTTTGGGCTTGCCATCAACACCAAGATTGCAGTAATGCATCAACCAGTTCCAGGGAAATCATTTATTGAGCCAAGCATCACAATCAACAGTCAAAGTCTCAACCCAACAAACAGGTTCATGTATCTTGGCAGCACACCAAAATATCAACATTGATGATGAAGTAAACCCCAGCATCGCTCAAGCAAACGTAGCCTTCGGCAGACTTCACAGGAACATCTGGAATAGAAGAGCTGCAAGTCTACAGATAAAGCTGAGTGCGTATAGGGCCATAGTACTTCCCACTCTGTTTTACACCTGCGAAGCATGGACAGTGTACCAAGAGCACGTCAAGAAACTGAACCATTTCCACACAGTCTGCCTCAGAAAGCTCCTCAACATTAAGTGGCAAGGCAGAATCCTTGATACTGAGGTACATACCATGGCGGCAAGCCCAGTATCTATACCATCCTACACTAGGCAGGCCTCATAGCTTGTATGCCACCCCATCAGCTGCCTGAGACACTGCTTTATGGCGAACTAGAGAAAGAAAAGCATTTCTGTGGAGGCGAAAGGAAATGCTAGAAAGTCACTCTGAAAATTTCACTAAAAGCCTTTGGCATTATGAAGCATGGCAACATGTCAATGTATGTTTCGACATAAACACAACAAATAAAGCTTATCTCTAAAAACCTTTAAATCTAATCCCTGTGGATTTGTAAAAGATGTCCCCAGACAGATTGAGAAAGTGAAGAGAGGTGTTGGGGCTGGACCTAATGAATTTGAGACAAAGTTAATGAACTCGACAAGCTTCAGTGATAAGGTAACCTATTATCAACACAAGAGATTCTGCAGATGCTGGAATTCCACAGCTACACACTACAAATAGCCCATTGTTGCTGCATTATTGGTATTCTGCTACTGGAGGAGCCGATACAATGAAACATTGCACTCTTCACTTACATCATCTGCTCGATAGCCTGCTTGAGGTGCTGGTAGTCAGCGTAGTCACCCGAGGCCCCCAGTACTGTGTTGTCATTCACTTTCATCAGCCTAGGTATGTTCCGAAAGCGTGCCAAGGACCCGTACGAGCCAAGCATGTCAGCCGCAATGATCACCCCACCATCAAACTTTACCCCAAGCACTGAGGTACCTGTCACCATGGGGCTCCTGGAACAAAGAAAAACAGGGTTGCATTAGGATCGGGGAGCCTACAGCAGGCCTCTTTGCATGTTCCATTAAAGAACAGTACAGTAGCTTAGCTGTTAGTGCAAATGGTTTACAGCGCCAACAATCCCCAGTTGGGTTCGATTCCCACTGCTGTCAAAATGGAGTTTGTATCCTTCCTCCCCATGACCACATAGATTTCCTCCAGGTGCTCTGGTTTCCTCCCAGATTCCAAAAGATGTACAGGTTAGGGTTAGTAAGTTGTGGGCATGCTATGTTGGTGCTGCACGTCGTTGGACTATGTTGGTTGTTGACATAAACAACACATTTCGCTGTACGTTTCGATGTACATGTGACAAATAAATCTAATCCTTCTGAAGAAATCAAGACAAATGTGGTAACTCCATTAACCAGCTTCTGATTTAATACCTCAACCCCACAAATAGTCTGTCAATTTTAAATATGTTCCGATTTCCACGTTTGGTGAAGAAATATTGATCGACGTCACTCCTAGTGTGGCTTCAATTATGATATTAAATTTCACACATTATCCAGTCCTGATACAGACCATTGACCCAAAAATCTTTGTGCAACCCAGAGTGTCGTTCAGCATGTTCTACTTGGATTTCACTCTGTAGTTTATAAACACAAGAAATTCTGCACATGCTGAAAATCTTGAGCAACACACACACACAGACAGTCTCAGCCTGAAATGTTAACTGTTTATTTCCCTCCATAGATGCTGTCTGACTTGCAGAGTTCCTCCACTATTTTGTGTAAGCTGGTTGCTTAGTGGCAATAATGGAGACTGCATTCACCCATAATGCCAAGTGAGACTGAAACAACCCTGTCATTCTGTGGTTACTGTGGTTTTACTTTCACTGAGTATTGTGTGTTAAACAGCAGGAAGCTGGAGAGTGGTTTCACTTTCCCGGAACACTAAATATTCTGCAGCTGGTTATTGCTCATTCTGACTCGTCCTTCCAAATGCACTACGGCTTGGTACGGCAACTATTGTGTCTGAGACAGCAAGAAACTGTGTAAACAGCTCAGCACACCATGGGAACCAGCCTTCCCCCCCCCCCCCACTCCCCTGCACAGACTCTGTCTACACTTCTCACTGCTTCAGTAAAGCAGCCAGCAAAACCCACCCAGACATTCTCTCATCTCACCCTTCCGATTGGGAAGATATAACAGTCTGAAAGTATGTCCCACAGGCTGAAGGACAGCTACTCCCCTGTTGTTACAAGACTGTTGAACTGTGCCCTAGTACAGCAAGGTGGTCTCTTGACATCACAATCTTCTTCGTCATAGCTTGCCCTGCACCTTCTCTGTAACTGTAACACTTTATTCTGCATTTGTACAACCCCAATGCAGCGTGCAAAACTAAGTTCCTCACGGTACCTCGGTACAAGAGACAATAATAAAGCAGTTAACCATAGAGTAGTAGCTAATCCTGATCAACAAAAAGCTTGGTTTGATACAGGCGAGTGGCTTGTTAGGCTCTGTAGGAGTCAAGGGTTGGCCTGATTGGGATGACACTGAGAAACAGTCCATCTAATGGTTTGGTTCCCTAGGTGGTTGTGGTGGTTGGAGGTCAATCATCTCACCCTCAGGACGTCACTGCAGGAGTTCCTCAGGGAAGTGTCCGAGGACCAACATCTTCAGCTGATTCATCAATGTCCTTCCTTCAAGGTTAGAAGTGGGGATGTTCGCAGGTGACTGCACAATGTTCTGCACCATTCGTGACTCCTCAGACAGTGAAGCAGTTCATACCCAAGTGCAGCAGGACCTGGACATTGTCCAGGCTTGGGCTGACAAGTGACATTTGAGCCACACAAGTGCCAGGCAATGACCATCTCCAACAAGAGAGGCTCTAACCATCGTCCCTTGACATTCAGTGGCATCACCATCACTGAATCTCCTACTATCAACATCCTGGGGGTTACCATTGACAGGAAACTGAACTGGTCTAGCCATGTAAACACCGTGGCTACCAGAGCAGGTCAAAGGCTAAGACCCTGTGGTGTGTATCTCACCTCCTGACTCCCCAAAGTCTGTCCACCATCCACAAGGCTCAGGTCAGGAGTGTAATGGAATACTCGCCACTCGCCTGGATGAGTGCAGCTCCATCAACACTCAAGAAGCTCGACACCATCCAGTACAAGGCAGCCCACTAGATTGGTACCCCTTCCACCAGTCCCTCCACCATCGATGAACAGTTACAGCAGTGTGTACTATCTACAAGATGCACAGCAACAACACAAAGTTCCTAAGGCAGCACCTTCCAGACCCACGACCACTACAATCTAGAAGGACGAGAACGGCGGATATCTGGGAACACCCCCACTTGGAAATCCCCCTCCACGTCACTCACCCTCCTGACTTGGAAACATATCGCTGTTCCTTCACTGGGTCAGAATCATGGAATCCCCTCCCTAACAGCACTGTGGGTGTACCTGCACCTCAGGGACTGCAGCGGTTCAGGAAGGCAGCACATCACCACCTTCTGAAGGACAACTAGGGTAATGCTGGCTTAGCTGGCAAGGCCCACATCCCATAAACGAATAAAAAAAGTTGTTATAGTCAGTTGGCAGGGGGAGGTGGGTAGTGGGGATGAGTTCCCACTACCTATAAAATGGGTGCAACAGTACGCATTTCAAATGGCCTCTGACAAGCAAGTCCAGCTCCTGGCCTTCATATATAGTTTATATACTAGGCCTGGTGGAACCATTTCTACTGACAGGAGAAGGGGCAGAAGAAAGTTACTGTCAGCTTAAAACTAGTCGCTTCAGGCAGATGGGGCTCGTCAGCTGTGGTTGGCGGCTCATCTAGAAGGAAACCTTTGATCTCAAATCACCACTGCCTTGCAAATATACCCACTCATGGGGAAGGCTTCAGGAGTAAACCCCAAGGCAAAATCAGGAGCTGGTGTGCCTAAGGCTCGATTGACTTCAACGCTGACTGGCAACTCCTGCCATGCTGCTGGTGCCAAACTGTATCGGTCTCTGCCATTCCTTTGGGTTCATCAGCTGCGTGGGGGAGAGTGCCTGCTGCGTGGGCAACAGCTCGCTCCCCATATCGTACTACCCTGCCTTGCATATCACGTAGGCAGCTGGGGTGCAACCTCCATACTGGAGGGGCCTCAAGGACATGTTTATAAAACCACATTACTAGATTTCCTTTACTCATAAACATCCAGGAACTGATTGGATTCAAGGACAATCTGTCTGCTTCAAATTCAAGTGTTCACATTTCCAAAAATTTAGAGATGATTACCTCTGGGTCTTCATCTCCCTTTGATTTAAATACTTTTCCAGGCATTAGGAATATTAAAAAGGGGACAGAAAGATTATTTAGATGGCCTCTCATTCCAGGTCACAGACCAACAATTTAACAAATTAAATTGAACACAGATGATTCCACAAATGCTGTAAATCAAGAGTAATACACACAAATGCTTGAGGAACTCAGCAGGTCAGAAGGGGAATAAACAGTCAGCATTTCAAGCTGAGAAGCTACATCAGGATGATATTGAAGATGAAAAACTCACAGAAGATGTGGCTGCAAAGTGGACAAGTCCTGGAGCGTCATAGTGCCAACAGTTAAATAATGCAGACACAATGTTACAAACTAACGAGTAATTAAATACCTAACTAAACATTGGAAAGGGTAGAGAAGAGATTTACCAGGATGCTGCCTGGTTTAGAGAGTATGCATTACGATCAGAGATTAAGGGAGCTAGGGCTTTACTCTTTGGAGAGGAGGAGGATGAGGGGAGACATGATAGAGGCATACAAGACATTAAGAGGAATGGATGGAGTGGATAGCCAGCACCTCTTCCCCAGGGCACCACTGCTCAATACAAGAGGACATGGCTTTAAGGTAAGGGGTGGGAAGTTCAAGGGGGATATTAGAGGAAGATTTTTTACTCAGAGAGTGGTTGGTGCGTGGAATGCACTGCCTGAGTCAGTGGTGGAGGCAGATACACTAGTGAAGTTTAAGAGACTACTAGACAGGTATATGGAGGAATTTAAGGTGGGGGGTTATATGGGAGGCAGGGTTTGAGGGTCGGCACAACATTGTGGGCCGAAGGGCCTGTACTGTGCTGTACTATTCTATGTTTTTGTTTAAACCAGTCCTCCTGCTCACACAGTGTCCACATCCTTCCACCCAATTCATGCCGCCTTCTCTCTACCACCATCAGGCAGGAGGTTCACAAACCTTAGATCCTACACCACCAGTTACCCTGAAACCATCAAGCTCTTGACCTCAGCTCTGCACTGATTCCACACCCTATGGACTTACTTTCAGTAGTCTTCTGTCAGTAGGATAGAAGCTGCCTGTAAGGAATTTGTACATTGTCCCCATGATCCAGGAGTTTCTTCCCAGAGTCCCACAGTGCAAAGAGGTATCAGTCAGGGTAAGTAAGTTGTGGGCATGCTATGTTTGCACTGGAAGTATGGAGACACTTGCGGACTGCCCCCAGAACATCCTCAGACTGTGCTGATCATTGATGCAAAACATTTCACTGTAATGTTTTGATGTATATGTGATAAATAAAGCTAATCTCACTCATGGGAGAGGGAGGAGCGTGAGGAGAGTGAGATATCACACTCATTTAACCCATAACCCCTACTGGGGCATAGGTCGCTAACAGCAGCTTGTCAGAGTCCTCTGTCCTGGGCAAGTGTTTCAAGTTGTTTCCAGGTATAGCCCATCTCGAAGATCCTTCCTCTCCCCGAGATCAGGTCTCTTCTGTAGCACTGGGTTTTTAAACTGGATGGGATTGCTAGCCCCATGCCTTGGCTTCAGACCATCCACAGCAGAGTTAGACTTCCCTCATGCTCCCTCCAAATCCTGCATTTCCCTAGCTGCTCAGTGGAGGGACATCCAGACTCAGATGTCCCAAGCAGCACCACCTGCTGGTCACTGCAGGAACACAGAGGCTGAGACCTCCAGCACCTCTGGCGCTGCCCTTGCTGGTCAGTGGAGGGTGTCAGGGATGAGGCGGCTCAGCAGCACCACCTGCTGGCCAGTGCTGAGACAGCAGCCACCCAGCACAGCCTCCGGCATAGTGCTGACACCCCAATGTTTCTTCAACGCAGCACACAAAAAGAACACAATAATAAACACACACAATAAATATATAAGATAGCTTATAGACATAGATTGATTATAACCGTAGAAAGTTGAGGGGGGACTTGATAGAGGTGTTTAAAATTATGAGGAGGATTGGGAGAGTTAACGTGGACAGGCTTTTTCCATTGAGAGTGGGGGAGATTCAAACAAGAGGACATGAGTTGAGAGTTAAAGGACAAAAGTTTAGGGGTAACATGAGGGGGAACTTCTTTACTCAGAGAGTGGTGGCTGTGTGGAATGAGCTTCCAGCAGAAGTGGTAGAGGCAGGTTCGATGTTGTCATTTAAATTGGGTAGATATATGGACAGGTAAGGAATGGAAGGTTATGGGCTGAGTGCAGGTCGGTGGGACTAGGTAAGAGTAAGAGTTCAGCACGGACAAGAAGGGCCGAGATGGCCTGTTTCCGTGCCGTAATTGTTATATGGCTATGGTTATCCATAAAGTGAAGCTAGGCACAAGTGTTCCTGAACATCCTGACAGGAAACGATAAAGTCGTGGTGGTGGGCGGGTTAGTGGGAGGTGTAGATCAGCCTTCCTGCTTAAGGAAAATAACTGTAGCTGGTCCTGGTGTGGATGCTACATAGCCTCCTCCCTTAAGGGAGTGGGGCAAACAGTCCATGAACAGGGTGGATTTGCTCCTTCATGTTACTGGCCCTTTTCTGCACATATGTCCTTGATGGCGGCTGGGGGTGGGGGGGGAGGGAGGCTGGTGTCAGTGATGCGTTGGGCAGTTCTGACTACCTGTTTTAAAGTCTGCAAGTGCCTCTCTTGCTGCTCAGAGAAGGGACATTAGAGCTCAGATTCCCATTGGACAGGGTGGGGTGAACAGAGCAGAGATTTCACCCTCACCCATTCGAGGGTACAGAAACACCAGGATTCCATCTCCCAACACTGTCCCCTCCTAGAAATGAAGATCAGTTTTACACAGATTAGCTATATTTGTCACATGTACATCGAAACATCGAGTGAGATGTGACATTTTGCATCAATGACCGACAGTCTGAATACGAGCTGGGGTAAGTCTGCAAGTGTTGCCACGCTTTTGGCGTTAACATAACATGCCCACAACTAACTAACCCCAGCCGTACATCTTTGGAATGTGGGAGGAAACCAGAGCACCTGGAGGAATCTCATGCAGTCATGAGGAGAACGTACAAACTCTTTACTGATAACAGCGGGAAATGAACTCCGATCACCGGCACTGCAAAGCAATGGTGCTGACTGCTACACTCCCATGATGACCGCTTAAGTTCTCAAGACCTTCAACTGGACAAAGCTTCCAGCTGGGCTGTGTGAGGAATCCAGTGCTCGGACACACCACTAACCAACGTACAATGCCAGGCTATCTGGGCCCCTTTCTCTGGGGTATCGGACAATGTAGGGATATCAGACAGTCTCCAGGACCGCACCACTAACTACTGTACACTGCCAGGTTCTCCCTGCTCACTTCCTGCTGGGTCAAAGACCAATCTGCTGGGCATCACAGCTCAGACTCCCCACCTGCTGGTCAGTGCAGGGATAACAGGACAAGTCCTGACATATTTCACGAACACAAGAGATTCTGCTGTTGCTGGAAATCCAGAGAAGTACACACAAAATACTGGAGGAATGCAGTAGGTCAGGCATTTATAGAAAGGAATAAAGAGTGATGTTTTGGGCCAAGACCCTTCAGGGACTCCAGGATCAGATACCCCACCAAACACATCACAGTGGCCCGTATGTAGACTACAGTGGTTCAGGCACCTCTAGCACTGCCCCCAGCTGGAAACCTGAGGGGCTTAGACTCCGCCAATTCCACCTCCTGCTGGACAGCGCAGGGACACCAGGGCTTGGTCAATGCCTCTGACAATCAGAGCACAGATGTAACGATGAGGGTTTACAAGGCATTGGAAAGCCTCCACTTAGAGCACAGTGAGCAGTTTTGGACCTCATATCTGAGAAAGGATTTGCTGGTGTTGGAGAGGATCCAGAATAGATTTACAAAAATGGAGGGGGTTCTCATTGATACCAAATATTGAAAGGTCTCGATAGAGTGGACATGGAAAGAAAATGTTTCCAGTAATGGGAGAATCTAAGACCAGAGGACACAGCCTTCCTTTTAAAAAGATATCTTTTTAGAACAGAGATGGAGAGGAATTTATTTAGCTGGAGGGTGGTAAATCTTTAGAATTCACTGCCACACCACTTACTTCCAAAGGTTGCCAAAGCTTTAGAGAGGGTGCAAAGGAGATTTACCAGGTCATTGCTGGATAAGGGAGCATGTTTTATGAGGATAGGTTGAATGAGCTCGGGCTTTTTTCCTTGGAGTGAAGTGAAGGAGGATGAGAGGTGACATGGTAGAGATGTACAAAATGAAAAGAGGCATGGATCGAGTGGACAGCCAGAGACCCCCCCCCCAACCAGAAATGGTGAATACAAGAGAGCTTAATTTTAAGGTGATTGGAGGAAAGTATGGGTGGGATGTCAGAAGTAAGGTTTTTTTTTGCACAGAGAAAGGCGAGAGTGTGGAAGAGGCAGATATATTATAGGAGCATTGAGGAAAATCTTAGATAGGCACATGGATGATAGAAAAATGAAGAGCTATGTATGAGGGAAGATTTAGATTGATCTTAGAATAGGTTAAAAGTTTGGCAAAACATTGTGGGCCAGAGGGCCTGTACTGTGCTGTAGTATTCTATGTAAACCAACCCAAGTTTGAACAAACTCTTTTTACAACCAGAAGGTTTTAATTCATACAGCATCCTGGGGAAAAGAGACTAAACCCCTTCTCGCTGTTTGCCTCTCAGTACCAATTAGCGACCGTCACTGTGGCCGATGTGGAAATAGAGGGACCCCTCTCAGCTGGGAAATATCACATAGGAGGAGGTAACCAGGCTGAGTGAATGTAGATAAAAGGGGGATGGATGGGAGTTGACTTGTGTCGGGGCGGCCACTAAGAGACTGAGCTATTGGAGAAGGGTATCTTGCATCAAGAACTTGCCTCCTGACCCCCTCCCTCCCCACTCCCAAAGTCTCTCCACCAGGGACCCCCCCGCCCCAAGCAACGTGGTGAGTTTTCATTCCTCCTTTCTAGATGAGCGAGCTCATCCCCATCCAGGACACGACGGCCCTCTCAGCCTGCATCCCCTTTCATGGTTCACTCTCTCCACATTAGCTGTATTTCCTGTAGTGGGTGACGCACACTAAAGTCGCTCTTGGATGAGGACCAGGGTGTTCATGAGGAGATACTGCACCATAACGTGCCCTTCAGCCCACTGAGTCTGGACCAGCCATTAGTCGCCGATTTACACTAATCCTGCACACCCATCCCCATGTTCTCATTAGCCCATCAGGCCCACACACCAGGGGCAATTTACACAGCCAATTAACCTAGCAAGTTGCACGACTTTGAGATGTGGGAGGAAATGGGAGCACCCGGGGAAGACCTATCAGTCAGAGGGAGAACATTCAAACTCCACACACAGGCAAACAGCACCACAGATCAGGATTTAACCTGGGAGCCTGGAGCTAGTCGAGATGAGTATATAAAGAACATCTGGAGCAGTTTATGGGCAGGAAAGACCGGAGTGGGCCCAATGGCCATAGATAAGAGACACCTTGGTTGGCTGATCTAAAGAGCTTGTTTCTACGCTGAGGGGAGCGGGGGGATAGTAAGAGAGGGGGAAACGGTAAGGGCAACAGGACGGAGGGGCAGCAGGAGCGGGACGAAGGGGAAGTGAAGAGCCCGCAGTCGCCTCCATCCTAGGCCGCGACGCCCAGCCCAGAGCGGATGAGACAGCAATTGAGGCCCAGGCACCCACCAGCCGGCGGGATCTCCCCACCCCTCCGTGCACCACCGACGTTACACTCACAGGGTACGCTTCCTGGGACCCAGGCCTGTGCCGGGCACGGAATAAAACTGCCCCGGCACCGGTCCGTTCGCCCACATCCCCGCCGACCGGTCGCTCAGCGCCGCCATCTTCTGCCAAGTGAGGGCGGAGCCGGGCCGCAGCACCGAGCGGAGGGACGGGGGGAGCGGCTCTGCCCGCCCCCGTGATCACCACGATAAAGTAGCCCACACACCTTCTACCAGCTACAGTATTAATAAATAAATGTATCTAGCATAAAATCACTCATTCTCTGTAAATTACTGTCTATCTATTTTAATCTTACTTATAACCCCCCCCCGTCTATCTGTGGTACAGTCACTGTCAATCAAACTCCGCAGCCGCTCGTTGGGTCGACACACTGGGGGGGGGGTCTGTGAGTTTCATACTAACTTATTTCAGCTTAACTATAATATATTACTATAGTTTTTTGTTTTTAATTGTTATTATTGAATATCTTTTCATATGCATTAAATGCTGGTGGGTTTTCTGTTTTATCTTGCATTTCCATGTTCTGCTCTATCCATTTCCACCTGCATCTTCACCGAATAGCCCGAGGTGCGTACGGTTTTTCCGGGAGTTTCCCACTGGAGAGAGTTTACTCTGTACCTGCAGTAACTCTCGGCACCGCAAGGGGGCACTGCATGCACCCCGGCGTCGTGCGTCTGCAAGCCCTCGCAGTGTGCAAACTGAACTATTCATTCCTGGAAATCTGAAATAAGTGCTAAAAATATTCACAAGTCAGTCAGCATCTGCGGAGAGACTGTTTCTGACTGGCTCAGCGTTTCCAGGCATTTGGCACATGGAGGGTTATGTAGGAGAGAAGGGTTAGATTGGTCGTAGAGTGGGTTCAAAGGTTGGCACAACTTTATGGGCCGAAGGGCCTGCGCTATGTTGTAATGTTCTATTTGATGTCTGCAACAAATCCCTGCCGAAACAAAACTCTTACAAAGTCACTGAAAACTTTGACAAACTTCTATAGATGGAGACTATCCTAAATGGTTGCATCATGATCTAGTATGGAAACGCCAAAGCCCAGGAATGGAAAAGGCTACACAAACAGGAGAAAATCTGCAGATGCTGGAAATCCAAAGTAACACACACGCACAAAATGCTGGAGGATCTCAACAGGCTGGCCTGCATCTATGGAAAAGAGTAAACTGTCGACAAGATCAGAAAACAACTCAACCCAACCGCATACTTAGCCGGCCAACGGTGCAGTGACTTCAAGGTGAGTGGTCTTGGGATTGAACTTGGCTGGCTCCTTGCACACGGAGTGTCGAGCTGGCAACTCTGCCTCGTAAAAAACAGAAAAATGATAAGGAAATGGAAAATTTGCCCCCCCCCCACGATGTGCCACAAGGCGTGAAAAGGAACAACAACCACATGTTGGTGGGTGACGTGGTGTAATTGGGTACCACGGGCTTGTTGGGCCCAAAGGGACTGTAACCGTGCTGGATCTCGTAATAAAATACATTGTTGTCACATGTCACAAATAAAAAGCATTTGTTTTCCCTGCCATCCATACCAATCATTTCATTATATCAGATTATTAGATTATTTAGATTAGATTATGAGGACACTCAGTCCTCGTTTATTGTCATTTAGTAATGCATGCATTAAAAAATGATACAATGTTCCTCCAGTATGATATCACAGAAACACAAGACAGACCAAGACTAAAATTGACAAAAACCACATAATTGTAACATAGAGTTACAACAGTGCAAAGCAATACTGTAATTTGATAAAGAGCAGACCATGGACACGGTAAAAAAAAGTCTCAAAGTCCCAATAGCCCATCATCTCACGCAGACGGTAGAAGGAAGAAAACTCTCCCTGCCATGAACCTCCAGCGCCGCAAACTTGCTGATGCAGCACCATTGGAAGCACCCGACTGCAGCCAACTTTGAGTCCGTCCAAAAACTTTGAGCCTCTGACCAGCCCTTCGACACCGAGCACCATTTCCACCGAGCGCTTTGACCCCAGCCACGGCCACCAAGCAACAGGCAAAACCGAGGATTCGGGGCCTTCCCCTCCAGAGATTTCAGATCACACAGTAGTGGGGGCAGCGCAACAGGCATTTCAGAAGTTTCACCAGATGTTCCTCCATGTTCTCATGTCTGTCTCCATCAAATCAGGATTGTGCACGGCCTCCTACTTGACAGATAACAGATATTCATCATTGGAGAGGCCGCACGCGTTGCTTCACGCCGCCATCTTCTCCTCCTCCCGAATAATATTGAGGAATAGAAGGAAAAACAATGACAGGATGCAGGAAAGAAGTGTGACAGTTATAGAGAAAGCACAGTGCAGGCAGCACTAAGCTACAAAGTCATGTCAGGGTTGATTGTGAGGTCAAGAGTTCATCTTCTCATACAAGGGAACCAGTCAATAGTCTGATAGCAGTTCTCCTTGAGCATGCTGGTAGGTGTCTTTGTCTTTGGGACAGCATGATGGCGTAGCAGTTAGAATGACAATTTATAGTGCCAGCTGTGAGACTGGTGTTCAGTTCTTGTTGCTGTCTGTGAGCAGTTTTTACATCCTCCCAGTGACGTACGGGTCAGGTTTAGTAAGTTTTGGGCGTGCTGTGTTGGCGCCGCTAGCCAACAGTGACACTAGCGGGCTGCCCCCAGCATATCCACAGACCATGTTGGTTGTGAATCCAAATGACTCATTTCGCTGAACGTTTCAATGTACCTGTGACAGCTAAAGCTGACCTCTCAAATCTCTTCTACCCGCTCGTGGGGAAGAAGAGAGAATGTACAGAGTGTGTGTGGGGGGGGGGTGTTGTGACTGTGACTACATCACTGGAGAAGATGGTACACAGGAAAGTCTTTATTCATCACCACAAACAGACATTCTCTTGAAGATCTTTTCAGTAGAGCCTCACAAACTCAAAATATTTTACACCCTTAAGATCAAAGGTACGGCGGGTGATTCAATTCAATTTCAATAGTTAGAACGATATCACTTTTCTCAATATTTTGTGTCTGACAGATGGTTCCTTTGAGGTACACATTTACAGTGAAAGCACGTTGTAATTGAAGTTCAGCCGCCTTTTGTTGGGACAAGCTAATTCACACAGATGGTCTTGTTATGCTTTGTAACTCCATCAAAATAATTGAAAGGAAGAGATGGAGTCTGAAATGTGAGTCCAACTTTTTTTTTTACTTTAAGCGAGGCACGTGCACATTACACAGTGGCATGATGACGTATGCCATTTATGTACTTTTACAGATAACCTGCAATGCATTATACTGAGGTGTGGAGGATTACTTATTCTTGTGGGATAACATCTCTCCTGACAAGGGGGATCACTCTGCTTGTCAGGAGAGACTTGTGGCTGTGAAACAACCTAAGGTTCTGGGGCCTCCTCCATGATGTTTGTAGGAGTTGACTCTGAGAGTGCAGAAAGCTCTGTCCACCTTTCTTCTCCTTTTCTGTATGCATCCCTGTCGATCCTTCTATGTCTGACCTGCTGAGTTCCCTCAGTATTTTGTGTGTGAGAGACACCGAGTTCCCTCAACATTTTGTGTGTGAGAGACACCGAGTTTTCTCAGCATTTTGTGTGTGAGAGACACTGAGTTCCCTCAGCATTTTGTGTGTGAGAGACACCGAGTTTTCTCAGCATTTTGTGTGTGAGAGACACCGAGTTTTCTCAGCATTTTGTGTGTGAGAGACGCCGAGTTCCCTCAGCATTTTGTGTGTGAGAGACGCCGAGTTTTCTCAGCATTTTGTGTGTGAGAGACACCGAGTTTTCTCAGCATTTTGTGTGTGAGAGACGCCGAGTTCCCTCAGCATTTTGTGTGTGAGAGACACAGTTCCCTCAGCATTTTGTGTGTGAGAGACGCCGAGTTCCCTCAGCATTTTGTGTGTGAGAGACACAGTTCCCTCAGCATTTTGTGTGTGAGAGACGCCGAGTTCCTTCAGCATTTTGTGTGTGAGAGACGCCGAGTTCCCTCAGCATTTTGTGTGTTAGTGATGCCGAGTTTTCTCAGCATTTTGTGTGAGAGACACCGAGTTTTCTCAGCATTTTGTGTGTGAGAGACGCCGAGTTTTCTCAGCATTTTGTGTGTGAGAGACGCCGAGTTCCCTCAGCATTTTGTGTGTGAGAGACACTGAGTTCCCTCAGCATTTTGTGTGTGAGAGACGCCGAGTTCCCTCAGCATTTTGTGTGTGAGAGACGCCGAGTTCCCTCAGCATTTTGTGTGTTAGTGATGCCGAGTTTCCTCAGCATTTTGTGTGTGTTAGTGATGCCGAGTTTCCTCAGCATTTTGTGTGTGAGAGACGCCGAGTTTTCTCAGCATTTTGTGTGTGAGAGACGCCGAGTTCCCTCAGCATTTTGTGTGTGAGAGACACTGAGTTCCCTCAGCATTTTGTGTGTGAGAGACGCCGAGTTCCCTCAGCATTTTGTGTGTGAGAGACGCCGAGTTCCCTCAGCATTTTGTGTGTGAGAGACACAGTTCCCTCAGCATTTTGTGTGTGAGAGACGCCGAGTTCCCTCAGCATTTTGTGTGTTAGTGATGCCGAGTTTCCTCAGCATTTTGTGTGTGTTAGTGATGCCGAGTTTCCTCAGCATTTTGTGTGTGAGAGACACTGAGTTCCCTCAGCATTTTGTGTGTGAGAGACACAGTTCCCTCAGCATTTTGTGTGTGAGAGACGCCGAGTTCCCTCAGCATTTTGTGTGTTAGTGATGCCGAGTTTCCTCAGCATTTTGTGTGTGTTAGTGATGCCGAGTTTCCTCAGCATTTTGTGTGTGAGAGACGCCGAGTTCCCTCAACATTTTGTGTGTGTTAGTGATGCCGAGTTTCCTCAGCATTTTGTGTGTGAGAGACACAGTTCCCTCAGCATGCTCCCTTCAACCATTTATTTATCTTATTTCGCAATACATCGTGGAGTAGGCCCTTCATGCTGCACCGCCCCATCAACCCTATCCTAATCACGGGACAATTAACAATGCCCAATTAACCTACCTCGTATGACTTTGAAAGGCCTTGATCGAGTAGGTGTGGAGAATGTTTCCTATGGCGAGTCTAGGACCAGAGGACACAGCCTCAGAATAGAGGGACGTCCATTTAGAGCAGAGATGAGAAGGAAATTCTTCAGCCAGAGAGTGGTGAATCTCCGGAATTCATTGCCACAGGTAGCTGTGGAGGCCAGGTCTTTGGGTATGCTTAAGGCAAAGCTTGATACAGAGCTTTGAACACAGAGCTCTGAACACAGGCAAAGCTCTGAAATAGAGACTCCTCTCTTTCCCTTATTATGGTGAGAGAGCCTGTGGAATGTTGAATTACCGGGTGAATGAGTAGTCTTTGGGATGGTGCAAGTCTGTGTCTTTATTGATGCTTTGTTGCACACTTGAGTGCTCGCTGGCAGGTGCCAATGCTTTTTTTTTGCTGGTGGGGGGAGAGGGAATTGTTGCTCGCTGCTGCTTATGTGCGGGAGGGAGGAGAGCTGGGGACGGTCTTTGGCGTTCTAACATTTAGCTGTTATTCATTCTTTGGGGGCACTCCTGTTTTCGTGGATGGTGGCAAAGAAAAAGTATTTCAGGGTGTACATTTCTCTGACATTACAAAGCCGAGGAAAGAGGACCGGGTCGAGACAACAGAGACTTTTGGAGAAGAGGAGTTCGGTGGGTAACACCATTCCGGCTGACCGGAAGTGCACTGAGAGCGGTAAGCGTAAAGGAGTTCGGTGCTTACTGATCTGGTTAACAACAGATGGTGCAATCCGGGGCATATTACGATCGAGGAACGTGTTTGCAGACTGGATATTGAACTTTTTACTGTTGGACTTTGGCCATATTCCACAGGGATACAACACTGGGCGGCACGGGAGGTCGTTCCTGCCTGTGGCCATCGAACGTGCAGCTCCTCTCGTGGAGGGTCAGACACCCTGAGCCAATAAACTGGTCCTGGACTTATTTTCCATCTGGCATAGTTTGCATTTTGTTGTTTGATTGTTGGTGGCTTTTGTATTGCTATATTTACAGTCTATTCTTGGTTGGTGCGGCTGTAACAAAACTAAATTTCCCTCGGGATTAATAAAGTATATCTATCTATCTATCATTAAATGTACCGTTGAAGCCTTTGATAGATTCTTGATTGGTCAGGGCATGACGGGATACACCGGGGCTGAGAGGGAAAATGGATCAGCCATGATGAAATGACGGAGCAGACTCGATGGGCCAAATGGCCTAATTCTGCTCCTGTATCTTATGGTCCTATGGAATTGGTTTAATTGTTGACACATGTACTGAGACACAGTGAAAGTCTTGTCTTGCAAACTGTCCAAGCAGTTCAGTTCATCTGACAGTGAACTGAGATAGAACAAGGGAAACAACAGCAAAGCAGATTAAAATGTAATGTGGCGGTGTTTTAACATTACCACTGCAAAGGGTCAGAAAAAAGCTCTTCAATAAACGTAATAATCTAAGTATTTTATATTGTAATCTATTTTTGTATTATTATCTGTTGCAAGGTACAACAAATTTCATGCCTTCCGCCAGTGATTAAACCTGACTCTGAGCTGCAGTGTGAATCAACATAAGGTGGAAGATCACGAGATAGATTGTGAGGTCAAGAGTCCAACATTTTCACTGCATCTGACAATAAATTCAACTTTAACTTTTGACCTTCACAACACCTGGTTTGGCAATGCTGGGATTTAAGAGGTTTAAGGCATTTAAGGTGTTTAAAGCCAAGGATTGTCCAAAGTACAAAGAGGGCTTCAGAACGAATGACTATTAAAAGATTTGTAGCTTCACATTTCTTTATAATGTGAAATGATTCAGAACCAAATTGGTTGAATAGAGTTAGATGATTAACAGCAGACACAAAATGCTGGAGGAACTCAGCATCAATGGAAATAAAGTACAGTCGATGTTTGGGGCCGAAACCCTTCAGCAGGACTCCTGTACGTCGACTGTACTTTTTTCCATAGATGCTGCCTGGCCTGCTGAGTTCCTCCAGGACTTTGTGTGTGTTGCTTGGATTTCCAGCGCCTTGTTTGTAAATGATTAACAAACTGGGTGGATGTACCGGTTGAAAGATTTGAAATGGATTTTCAAGTTGCAATGTCTGTGGGAAATGGCTTGATGGGGATTAATCAGCACCTCAAGCCACTTCCCACAGATTCTGCAACTTGTTTCTACTTCTCCTGTTCCACTGCATTCCTGTCCGCATATCTCGACTCCATTTTGTCCTCCTAGATTTCGTCCTTTCCTACTCATACCTGTGACTTTTCACACATTCTTTGATCACTTCAATCACTTTAAGTTCCGTGGCCCTGATCGCCTCATATTTACCATGGATGTCCAGTCCCTGTACGCATTCATCCCCTCTCAGGAAGGCCTTAAAACTCTGTGCTTCTTAATGGACAACTGACCTAACCAGTCCCCCTCTATCACCACAAGCAAGAGGAAATCTGCAGATGCTGGAGATCCAAGCGACACACACACACACACACACACACACACACACACACACACACACACACACACACACACACACACACACACACACACACAAATGCTGGAGGAACTCAGCACCCAGGCAGCACCTGTGGAAAAGAGTACGGTTGGTGTTTTGGGCTGATACCCTTCAGCAGGACTGGAGAGGAAAAAGGTGAGGAGTAGGGTTAAGAGGTATCAAAATGGTCTATCCATAGCCTCCTCTGCTGTCGCGATGAGGCCCTGCTCAGGTTGGATTAACAACACCTTATATTCCGACTGGGTAGCCTCCAAACTGGTGTCATGGACATTGATTTTTCAAAGTCCGGTTATGCCCCCTCCCCCTTTCACCATTCCCCATCCCCTTTTCCCATATCTCCTTGCCTGCCATTCCCTCCCTCCCCCCTTTGTTTCCTTCCGTGACCTTCTTGCCTGTCCTATCAGATCTCCCCTTCTCCATTCGCCAATCAACTTCCCAGCTCTTTATTTCACCCCTCCCCTCACGATTTCGCCTATCATTGTGTGTTTCCCTCTCCCCTTCCCCACCTTTTAACTCTATTCCTCATCTTTTTTTTCCAGTCCTGCCAAAGGGTCTCGGCCTGAAAGGTCGACTGTACTCTTTTCCATCGACGCTGCTTGGCCTGCTGAGTTCCTCCAGCACTTTCTGTGTGTTGCTGTCTATTAACATCCTCCTCTGTCTGGCAAAACTGGTTTTCATCCTCAACGATTTCTCTCTTGCCTCCTACTCCCACTTTGTCCAAGCCCAAGGTGAAGCCTTGAGCAACCACATTGGCCCCATCTGTGCCTGTCTCTCATCAGCTACATGGAACAAGCCTTCACCAGTAACGCGCCCCAACTCTTCCTGCCACTGTTGGTGCCACTTCCTGCGCCCCTGCTACCTTTACCACCACCCCTGGCAGCGCGTTCCACGCACTCACCAATCCCTGTGACTTCCCAAAATTTACCCCTCACCTACATACCAGGGGCAACTTACAGCAGCTAACTAAGGTGCAAACTTTGAGGTGTGGGTGGGAACTGGAGGTGGTGATGGAGGGTGGGGAGGTGGTGGTGAAATCCATATGGTTATTGAGAGAATTTGTCAACTGCACGTACACACATACACACACACACACACACACACACACACACCGCAGTATTACAGGACAGATATTAGCATGGATAGAAAATCGGCTGACCGGTAGTAGGCGCAGCCTCAGAAATGAGGGATGTCCCAGTAGAACAGAGATGAGGAGAAGTTTCTTGACCTGAGCATGGAGAATCTGTGGAATTCATTGCCCCAGGAGGTTGCAGAGGCCACGACATTGGGTATAGTTAAGGCAGAGGTTGATAGGTTCTTGATCAGTCAGGGTGTCAAGGGTTTCAGGAGAATGGGGCTGGAGAGGCAGAATATGATTAGGAATAGTCAGCATGGCTTTCTCAAAGGCAGGTCACGCCTTACGAGCCTGATTGAATTTTTTGAGGATGTGACTAAACACATTGATGAAAGTAGAACAGTAGATGTAGTGTATATGGATTTCAGCAAGGCCTTTGATAAGGTACTCCATGCAAGGCTTATTGAGAAAGTAAGGAGGCGTGGGATCCAAGGGGACATTGCTTTGTGGATCCAGAATTGGCTTGTCCACAGAAGACAAAGAGTTGCTGTAGATGGGTCACCAGTGGAGTGCCTCAGGGATCTGTTCTGGGACCCCTACTCTTCATGATTTTTATAAATGGCCTGGATGAAGAAGTGGGGGGATGTGTTAGTAATTTTGCTGATGACACAAAGGTTGGGGGTGTTGTGGATAGTGTGGAGGGCTGTCAGAGGTTACAGCGGGACATTGATAGGATGCAAAACCGGGCTGAGAAGTGGCAGATGGAGTTCAACCCAGATAACTGTGAGGTGGTTCATTTTGGTAGGTCAAATATGATGGCAGAATATAGTATTAATGGTAAGACTCAGCAGTGTGGAGGATCAGAGCGATCTTGGGGTCCGAGTCCATAGGACACTCAAAGCTGCTGCGCAGGTTGACTCTGTGGTTAAGAAGGCATACGGTGCATTGGCCTTCATCAACTGAGGGATTGAGTTCAAGGGCCAAGAGGTAACGTTACAGCTATATAGGATCCTGGTCAGACCCCACTTGGAGTACTGTACTCAGTTCTGGTCACCTCACTGCAGGAAGGATATGGAAACTATAGATTGGGTGCAGAGGAGATTTACAAGGATGTTGCCTGGATTAGGGGACATGCCTTATGAGAATAGGTTGAGTGAGCTTGGCCTTTTCTCCTTGGAGCGACAGAGGATGAGGGTGACCTGATAGATGTGAACAAGATGATGTGTGGATCATGTTGATCATGTGGATGGTCAGAGGCTTTTTCCCAGGGCTGAAATGGCTAGCATGAGAGGCACAGTTTTAAGGTGCTTGGAAGAAGGTACAGAGGAGATGTCAGGGGTAAGTTTTTTACGCAGAGAGTGGTGAGTGAGTGGAATGGGCTGCCGGCAACGGTGGTGGAGGCAGAAACGATAGGGTCTTTTAAGAGGCTCCTGGATAGGTACGTGGAGCTTAGAAAAATAGAGAGCTATGGGTAACCCTAGGTAATTTCTAAAGTAAGGACATGTTCGGCACAACATTGTGGGCCGAAGGGCCTGTATTGTGCTGTAGGTTTTCTATGTTTCTATGTAAATCAGCCATGATGGAATAGCATAGCAGACTTGATGGGCCAAATGGCCTAATTCTGCTCCTATGTCTTGTGGTCTTGTATAGACACACACACACACGCCGTGTGTCACCCTTATCTGTTAATTGCAGGCAATTACGATGGGCGGGGAAAGGAGTTATTGGGTTACAGCAGCTTGGACTGCCAAGAGTTAAAAATTCAGCCAGTTTCTTGGCAAATAAGCTCATACTTCCTCCCCCCAAGGTCTCCTGGTGTCAGTTGCTGTGTCGTTTTGCTCTCTCACTCAACTCATTGCTGGCCGCCCGTGTTCGGAGAGAATGGGTAAGATGCAGGAACTCTGCCTGATTTGTTCATATCTTAAGGACAGTCTTGATGCATGTGTCTCCGTTGGAAGACTTTCAACAGAGCATGAAGCTCCTGAACTTTCGAAACTGAATTATAAATAGATCTCTTTGTGCGGTAGATCAACTGTGGTGTCAGGTATTCAGAGCCTCTGTCTGTGAGTAACTTGAAGCACAACAGCTTTAATATTTACTTGGACTCTTTTAATACAGCAAACTGTCTCTGCTGCGTAGGAGTAAAAATAAGTGTGATGTAAGCCTCATTCGGGGGGACGAGGGACAAACAGGATTCACCGAGGGAAGCTGGGCCCAACTTAGTCCTGAAGTAAATATTACAGGAGTCGCAGAGAGAGATAAAGCGATGAGCAGATCCTTCAGCTGTCAGGCACTCTAGTGCTGAGGAAGGGTCTTGGCCTGAGGAGTCAACTGTTTATCCCTCCCCATAGATGCTGAGTTCCTCTGGCATTTTGTATGTTTCCATTTTTTGTATCAATCCAGTTCTAACCCAGTTTACTTTCCCCGTTTCCTCATTAACTCCTCTCCACTGCTCTCAGATTCTGCCCGTCACCCACACCCTCCTCCCTCAGGCTCGTGTCCCCCACTCCCTCCGCCTGGCCTCCCCGCCTCCCTCCCTCGATTCTGGGCTCCTATCACAACCTCCCGCTTTCTACAATCGTGGGCCTCATGTCTCTTCCGCCGACCACCTCCCAGCTTTTGGTGGATTCGCACTCTCCCCTCCCCTATTTGCCTACACCCTCTCCTCACCTGGATCCACCCATCACCTGCCAGATCTTGTGCCACCCCTTCCCTCTACCACTGTATGTGGGCTGCTCTTAGTCTGACTTTCAGTTCAAATGAAGTGTCTTAACCCACAAAATCACCATAAGACCACAAGACATTGGAGCAGAATTAGGCCAGTTGGCCCATTGAGTCTGCTGCACCATTCTATCATGGCCGATTTCTGACTCTTCTTAACCCCATTCTCTTGCTTTCTCCCTTTAGCCTTTGATGCCCTGACTCATCAAGAAACTATCAACCTCTGCTTTAAATATACTCAATTTCTTGACCTCCACAGCTGCCTGTGGCAATGAATTCCACAGATTCACAACTGTCCAACTGAGAAAAGAGTTGGGAGGGAAAATAAATCAGAGGCGTTGGAACAGCAGAGCAGAATCAATGGGCTAAATGGCTTAACTCTGGTCCTATGTCCTACAGTATTCAAACATCTAGAGTTTGGAATGCTCTCTTCCGCACCGCCCCAGGATCTCCCCCCTGGACAGCTGCAACAGGCAACACTGTGGCCTGGGCGTAGTTCTCAGCACAATCAAGTTGATTGAGTATTAGCAATGTAGCAGGTCTTTTACTTACAGAAAATATCCCACAGAAATCAAATTTAAAAGTTGATTGGACTAGTATACAGATAGGAAAGGTTCAGAGGACATAGGCCAAACACAGGCTGCTATGTTTGAACTTCAAAACATTAAATTAATTCAAACAACAGGAATTCTGCAGATGCTGGAAATTCAAGCAACACACATCAAAGTTGCTGGTGAACGCAGCAGGCCAGGCAGCATCTCTAGGAAGAGGTGCAGTCGACGTTTCAGGCCGAGACCCTGCTGATGGCATGAACATCGACTTCTCTAACTTCCGCTGATGCCCCACCTCCCCCTTGTACCCTATCTGTTATTTATTTATATACACACATTCTTTCTCTCTCTCTCCTTTTTCTCCCTCTGTTCCTCTGACTATACCCCTTGCCCATCCTCTGGGTTCCCCCCCCCCTCCATCTTTCTCCCCGGACCTCCTGTCCCATGATCCTCTCGTATCCCCTTTTGCCAATCACCTGTCCAGCTCTTGGCTCCAACCCTCCCCCTCCTGTCTTCTTCTATCATTTTGGATCTCCCCCTACCCCTCCCACTTTCAAATCCCTTACTCACTCTTCCTTCAGTTAGTCCTGACGAAGGATCTCGGCCTGAAACGTCGACTGCACCTCTTCCTAGAGATGCTGCCTGGCCTGCTGCGTTCACCAGCAACTTTGATGTGTGTAAATTAATTCAAAGGTTGATACAGCAATCCGGGAATATAGGTCTGACTTTTATTTTCTTTTAGACTAGCCCAGGTGAGAATTTTATTCGGCATAGAACCTGCTGTATGATTTGTATCTCTAAAGCTATTTAATAATAGGGTAATATATCCTTGCAGAATAAGTACTTGTCTCAGAGCAGTGGGCAGTCCATAGGCTTAGTCAGGCTAGTGAGGGATTGGCTTAACGTCTCAGTCTTTAGATCCGAGGAGCCTCAAGCGAGTCATGCTTCTGACGCTAATGGAATATCACTATAACTTACCCTTACTCTCCACCCTCCACCCTCTCCCTCCACCCCCTCCCCCCCTCTACCCTCCTCTAAACCCCTCCCCCTCTCCATCTATTTGTCTCCCTCCCTCTGCACCTCTCTCTACTCTTCTCCCTCTGCCTCTGTGAGCAGACCGTGCCCTACACCTTGGCCTATCACCGCTGTACACAAAACCATGAGTCCACCCAAAAGATACAGGCTGGACCATGGCCACCTCATATGGAACCCCGAGTCCACCCAACAACAAGGGAAAGAGGAATATGGTTATTTAGAAAGTTGGAGTTCGTTGGCTGCCATGGCTTTGTTCCAAGTGACTGTTGTTTAGATCTTGAAGGAGCAGCATTTCCTGCCCTCCTCTTACGAAGTGAGAGTCTTTACTCTCGGTACTTCACTTCGACCTCTGTAAAGAACGCAAGGGGAGATTGGGTCCTTGGTCCCCGTGATGGGGCAACAGGGTAAAAGTTTTGCATCGGGTTATCGATAGTTATGAGGGCCAAACGGCTGCCCTCTTTGCCCTTACTTCTACATGCCCAGCAAGTTAGCGTAGATTTAACACCACTGATCTGGGTTCAGTTCCCACCGTGGTCTATGAGGAGTTTGTACATTCTCCCCATGACCGTGTGGGTTTCCTCTGGGTGCTCCAGTTTCCTCCCACAGTCCAAAGGCGTACGAGCTAGGGTTAGAGAGTTGTGGGAATGCTATGTTGAGACTGGAAGCCCAGCTGTCCCAGTACACTCTTGGACTGTGTTGGTCGCTGACACAAACCACAGATTTCACTGACGAAGGGTCCCGGCCCGAAACGTTGACTGTTCCTCTTCCAAGAGATGCTGCCTGGCCTGCTGCGTTCACCAGCAATATTTATGTGTGTTGCTTGAAATTCCAGCATCTTCAGATTTCCTTGTGTTTACAGATTTCACCATTTCCTTTGAAGTACATGTGACAAGTAATCCAAATTTAATTTAATATTTAATATTTTATCTTGTCTCTACACTGGCTCCATTCCCTCGAAGGCCATCGGAACCCTTGGTGAAATTTTGTGCCAACAACCAATATAGTCTGAGGATGCGCTGGGGGCAGCCGGCGAGGGTTGCCATGTTTCTGATGTCAATGTAGCATGCCCACATGTTAGTAACCCTAACCGGGACACCTTTGGACTGTGGGAGGAAACCCACGTGGTCACGGGGAGAACGTACAAACTGCTCACAGAAAGCAGCAGAAACTGCACCTGGATGGTTACCTTGCCTCCACAGAATGATGGCCGGCTTCTGCCCGGTGGGACGTTACACGCGAGAGGCGGACTGCGCAACAGGAGCTGCCGGACGTACTCCAAAACCACAGTGTCGGTCCACAAACGAAGCAGAGGAGCGCAGCCTGGTGCCAGGGACAGCAAGAGCAAGAGCCTGAAGAACGCGCGCCGACACGATAGAACAGTGGAGCGGTCTTGTTGGGACGAATGGCCCGATTCTGCTCACGGGCGCCACAGTAGCGTAGCGGTTGGCATGGCGCTATGACAGCTCGGGGTTTTCCAGAGCTCGGGGTTCAGTTCTGGCACCGTCTGTGAGGAGTTTTGACATCCTGCCCGTGACCGTGGGTTTCGTCCGGGGGCTCCAGTTTCCTCCCACAGTCCAAAGAGGTACCGGTTAGTAGGTTAATTGGTCATTGTAAATTGTCCTGTGATTAGGCTGGGGTTAAACCAGGGGGGCGTTGCTGGATGGTGAGGCACGTTGGGCTGGAGGGGCCTGTTCCACACTCTATCTCGAAGTAAATAGATAGATGAATAGACAAATACATTGATAGATAGATTTTATGGTCTTATAAGGCATAGGAGCAGAATTAGGCCATCGAGACGAGACTGCTTTGCCATCCCATCATGCCTGTTTATTATCCCTCTCAACCCCGTTCCCCTGCCTTCTCCCCGTAACCTCTGGTGCCGTTAGTAGCCGGGAACCTATTGACCACCACTTTAAGTACACTGTACCTCCACAGCCGTCTGTGGCAATGAAGACCATAAGGCACAGGAACAGAACAAGGCCGTTTGGCTCGCTGTGGAAAAGGTTCATGAGCGAAAAGAGGAGATGTTTCTGCATGAAGGTGGGTGGTTCTCTCTCCAGGGCGCTGCAGGTGATGGAGACAAACTGACAGGTTGTTGTTTCCTCCGCAGCCGGGAAGTGCGGACAGTGTGGCCCTGGATTCAGCAGCCCCCTCAACGCCATGAAGGGTGAGTTGTGAGATGGGATCACATTAGATGTTGTCATGTCGCAGGTGGGTCCCTTAAGGATGTTGTAGCCGGGGGTGGTAATGGGGACAAACTCTCACTACCTATCAATGGTGTGCATCTTAAATAGCCTCTGACAACCAAGTCCAGCTCCTGGACTTTCTCGTGTGGCTTAGCTACTGAGCTGGACGGAACCGTTTCTACTGACAGCAGAAGGGGCAACAGCAGGTCACTGGCACCTTAAAACCGGTCGCGTCGGGCAGGTGGAGTTCCTCAACAGCTCATTTCAGAGAAGGAAAACTCTGATCTCAAACCTCCGCTGCCTTCCGATTATACCCACTCATGGGGAAGGCTTTGGGAGCAATCCCTGAGGAAAAATCTGGAGCTGGCATCCCGAAGGCAGTCCTACGTTGAGTTCAACGCTGACTGGCAACTCCTGTGGTGCTGCTGGTGCCGAACTGTGTCGGTCTCTGCCGATCCTTTTGGATTCATCAGCTGCGTGGAGAGAGGGAGCCTGCTGCACGGGCAACGGCTTGGTCTCCATATCAGACTGTCCCAGCTTGTGTGTCATGTAGACAGTCGGGCACAATGTCCAAGGTCGACCCTGGCCAACGGAGGGCCTCAAATGTGGCCAATTTGAGAGCATCAACATCCTGCAACAGACGGACAAGGTAACAGTGACCGAAATTTGTGTAATTTGAGGAATGTTCAAAGACCGAACATGAACGCCTCCAGGTAATAACCCGGGTGATGAATGGGTCCTGTTTGGCAATTGCTGATTGGGCGCAATGGTGGCGTAGAGGTTTGCACAATGCTGGTCACAGCTCAGGGGGCCAGAGCTGAAAGCTCATCCCCAGCATCCTCTGTAAGATGTCTGCCCGTCCTCCCAGTGGAATCTGCGGGGGGTTTCCCCAGGTCCTCCGATTTCCTCCCACAGTCCAAACATGTACCTGGAGATTAATTGGTCAATGTAAATTGTCCCGTGATTAGGTTAGGTCAGGCGTTCCGGGCTGGCACAGCTCGAAGGGCCAGAAGAGCCTACGCCGTGCCATATTGCTAAATTGATAAACAGTTTGCAAAAGTACTGTGGTGCAGTGAAAAACTTTGTGTTGCTTGCTGCCCATGCAGACCACTTTGTCACATCTGTACATTGAGGGAAACCCTCGCAGTCACAGGGAGGACGTACCATCTCCTTAGGGACAGCGACGGGAATTGAACCCCAATGTTACATTCGGCGCTGTGACGTGTTCCGCGAGCCACGGCGCCACCGTTCCTCCAGCACTGCGTGCGTGATGCTCTGGATTCCCAGCATCCACAGAATCTCCCATGTTTGTGAACAAACGCAAGGTTTGGGATTGAAACGCTCTTCTTTCTTCAATAAGGGCCACGGGAAGAGATTGTCTACTTGCCCTGTATCTACAGGAACACGGCGGTCAACAAACCGGACTACCTCGCCACGGTGGATGTGGATCCCAAGTCCCCCACGTACTCCCAGGTGGGTACCCCCCTGCTGGAAATTGCAAGGCCGATTCATACGGGGTTTCAGAGGTGGGACGATCAGATGACGGAGAGCCCTGGGGCATGGTGTCAAGACAAGAACCTCTCCTTCAGCATCAGCAAAATGAAGGGGCTGATCTTTGATTTCAGGCAGTGGGATGGAGTCCATACCCGTGTCTGTATCAATGGAGCTGAGGTGGAGATGCACTTATTTATTTATTTAGAGATACAGCATGGACCAGACCCTTCCAGCCCAATAAGTCACACCACCCACAAACCCACCTATTTAACCCTGGCCTAGTCACAGGACAGTTTACAATGACCAATTAACCTACTAACCAGTACGTCTTTGGAATGTGGGAGGAAACCAGAGCACCCGGAGGAAACCCACACACTCACAGGGAGAACATTGAAACTCCTTACAAACAGCACCAGAATTGAACTCTGAAGTTTCTCAGTGAAAACATCACCAATAGCCTGTCCTGTTTCACCCCCACAGACGCCACGGCCAAGAACACTCACCTCAAGTTCAAGTTCAATTTACTGTCATTCATTTTACGAATGTATATCGCCAAACGAAACAAGGTTCTTCAGGACCAGGGTGCACAACAGAGTACATATAACACATAAAGTAATATTACCACAAATACATTCACAAATAATGAGGTGCATTTACAACTCAAGTTAAAAAGTAAACAGTATAATGCTACTGGCCATTCATACGTGATGAGACCATACGAAGAGATTCAGACGTAGCGGCAGGGAGCTCTGTAGTCTCACAGCCTGGGGGAAGGAGCTGTTTCCCATCCTAACAGTTCCTGTCCTAATGCTATGGTACCTCCTGCCTGGTTTGGGGTTGGGGCGGGGTGGAGAAGTGGTCAAAGAGATTGTTGGACAGATGGGAGGGATCATTGAAAAATGCTCAGGGCCCTGCGTATACAGGGCTCCTGATAAATATCTCAGATAGGTGGAGGATAGAGAGAGCCTCTACTTCTTTACAAGTTAAGGAAATTATGTATTTTCCCAATCACACTTAATGATTTTAACAGACGTACCACAGAGAGATTCCGATCCGGATGCATCGCAGCTCGGAATGGCAACTCAGAATCAGAACCACCGACATATGTCGGGAAATTTGTTGTTTTTCTGCTCTTTTCCCCAGGCAGCAGGAAGTGTAGATGGAGTCAATAGAGGGGAGGCTGGTTTGTGTGAAGGTCAAGGCCACAATCCAGATCTTGTGCAGTGCAGAAAATATACTATAAACTAGAAAAAGAAATATATGCCTGCATATATATTTAAAAAATTAAACTAGTGAGAAAAGAGAGCGAGAATAGTGAAGAAGTGTGTTGGGTTCACTGTCCATTCAGAAATCTGATGGCAGCGGGGAAGAAACCGTTCCTGAAACATTGAGTGTGGGTCTTCAGGCTCCTGTACCTCCTTCCTGATGATAATAGACAATAGACAATAGGTGCAGGAGTAGGCCATTCAGCCCTTCGAGCTAGTCCCACCATTCACTGTGATCATGGCTGATCATCCACAATCAGTACTCTTTTCCTGCCTTCTCCCCATATCCCTTCACTCCGCTATCTTTAAGAGCTCTATCTAACTCTTTCTTGAAAGAATCCAGAGAATTGGCCCCCACTGCCTTCTGAGGCAGAGCATTCCACAGAACCACAACCCTCTGCGTGAAAAAGTTTTTCCTCAACTCCGTTCTAAATTGTCTACCCCTTATTCTTAAACTGTGGCCTCTGGTTCTATGATAGCAATGAAGATCTTTGAATGAGAGAGGGCTTTTGTCTTTGGAGTGAAGGAGGATGAGAGGTGACTTAACAGAGGTGTACAAGATGACAAGAGACATACAAGCCAGAGACCATGATGGTAGCAATGAGAAGAGGGCATGTCCTGGATGATGGGGGTCCTTAATGACGGATTGCTGTGTCCAAGACCACAAAAAAAACTCCAGAGTTGTGAACGTGGCCCAGACCATCACATAAACCAGTTTCTCCTCTATTGATGCCATCTTCCCACTGCCTCCAGACAGCAGCAACATAACCAAGGACCTCTCGCACCCTGGGCATCCTCTCTTCTCCCCTCTCCCATCGGACAGGAGATACAATATTCCTGCCACTGCTTGTATGTTCTCCCTCTCTGGGTTTCCACTGGCTGCTCCCACAGTCCAAAGATGTATCAACTGATCATTGTAAAGAGAAAGCAAGATCTCCCAGTGGCCACACATTTTAATTCCACATCCCATTCCCATTCTGTTAAGTCTATCCACGGCCTCCTCTACTGTCAAGATGAAGCCACACTCAGGTTGGAGGAACAACACCTTATATTCCGTCTGGGTAGCCTCCAACCTGATGGCATGAACATTGACTTCTCTAACTTCTGTTAATGCCCCACCTCCCCCTTGTACCCCATCTGTTATTTATTTATATACACACATTCTTTTTCTCTCTCTCTTTTTTCTCCTTCTGCCCCTATCACTATACTCCTTGCCCATCCTCTGGGCTTCCCCCCCTCTCCCTTTCTTTCTCCCTGGGCCTCCCCTCCCATGATCCTCTCATATCCCTTTTGCCAATCAACCTTCCAGCTCTTGGCTCCATCCCTCCCCCTCCTGTCTTCTCCTATCATTTCGGATCTCCCCCTCCCACTTTCAAATCTCTTACTAGCTCTTCTTTCAGTTAGTCCTGACGAAGGATCTCGGCCCGAAACGTCAACTGTACCTCTTCCTATAGATGCTGCCTGGCCTGCTGTGTTCACCAGCAATTTTTATGTGCGTTGCTTGAAATTCCAGCATCTGCAGAATTCCTCGTGTTTGCGATTAAATCGAGGGAATTGCTGGGCAGTGTGGCTTGAAGGATCGAAAGGGTCTGTTCCACACTGTATCTCAATAAATAAATAAGCCTGAGCCCACAGGATCAATGACGATGTAGTTCACAGTGCTTTACAGGGGGATGAAGTGCAAATATGAAAATGAAAGGCAAAAAGTTGTCAGTTAAAAGCAAGGTTAAATGAATGGGTTTTGAGCTGCCGTTTAAAAGTGTCAACTGAAGTCTGAGTCTGAGTTTTAGGTATTGAATTCCGGAGTTTAGGAGGATATACCAAAAGAGCTGATCTGCCAATTATCTTCTGAGGGAGACAATATAAATTTAAGAGACCTCTTCAGAAGAAGACCCGAGAGCTGAATTAGGATTATAAAACAATTCTGTGATGTACTCTGATCCCAGAGCTTTAAAAACAAGAGAACTTTAAGATCAATTCTGAAAGATACAGGAAACCAATACAGAGTAGTTAATACAGGAGTGATCTGTTCTCTCATCTTGGTTTTGGTTAACAGTCCAGCAGCGGCATTCTGAATGAGTTGGAGTTTAGCAATAGATTGCTTTGGAAGTTCAGTAAAAAGTGCATTGGTACTGCCCCCTCCCTGTAACTGCTGCGCTTTATCCTGCTTTCCCTGTACACTTATTACCTCAATGTAATTATGTATGAAATGATCAGCCAGAAAGTGTGCAAACAAAGGTTTTCAGTGTATTCCCATGATAAAACAGCTCCAATAAACCACTCCTCAGCAAAGGGTTCAGTACATTTTTCAGGGCTGTAAAGTCTCACTGATGGTGGACTCCAGGGCAATTGGGATCATCTTACGTTCAGAGACAAGCCTTTCAGGAAAGAATCATCACTCAGTAACTCCAGTACCTAATGAAGTTGCCACTGAGTGTATGTTCATGGTCTCCTGGTGAGGAAATAAAACGTGCGTGTGTGTGTGTATGTGTGTGTGTGTGTGTGGGGTAAGCAGTGCAAGAAGAGAGCAAAAAAAATACTGAGGTAGTGTTCGTGTGTTCATAGTCCATTCAGAATCTGGCAAGCAGGTGAAGAAGCTGTTCCTGAATCATTGCGTCTTCTGGCTTCTGTACCACCTTCTGGATGGTAACAATGAGAAGAGGGCATGTCCTGGGTGATGGGGATTCTGAAAGATGAACACAGTCTTTTTCAGGCATCACCTTTTGACGGTGTCCTCCGTGCTGGGGAGTCTAGTGCTCATGACAGAGTTGGCTGAGTTCAACTTTCTGCACCTTTTTCCAATCCTACACAGTGGCCCCACCGCACCAGACATTGATCCAACCAGTTAGAATGCTCTGCATGGAACATCTATAGAAATTTGTGAGTGTTTTTAGTGACGTACCAAACCCCCTAAAACTCCTAATGAAATACAGCCGCTGCCATCCCTTCTTAGTAACTGCATCGATAATTTGGGTCCAGGATGGATCCGCATAAATGTTGACACCCTGGAACCTGAAGCTGCTCACCCTTTCTACTGATGATCCCTCCATGAGGACAGGAGTGTGATCCCTCGACTTCCCCTTCCTGAAGTCCACACTCGATTCCTTGGTCTTACAGACGCTGAGCGCGCGGCTGTTGTCGCGTCACCACTCAGTCAGCAGATCTACCTAGCTCCTGTACTCCTCCATCTGAAATTCTGCCAACAGTAGTTGTGTCATCCGCAAGTTGATAGATGTCGCTTGAGCTGTGCACAGTCACACTGTTGTGGGTGTACAGAGAGTGAAGCAGTGGGCTAAGGGTGCATCTTTGAGGTACACCAGTGTTATCAGCAATCTGCGCCGAGTGTGATCTCCTGCTGAGGAAGTCAAGGATCCAGTTGCAGAGGGAGGTACAGAGGCCCAGGTTTTGGAGCTTGTTGATCAGAACTGAGGGTATGATTGTGTTGGACGCTGAGCGGTAGTCAATATTAGCAGCAGCCTGACATAGACTTTGCGATTGTCCATGTGATAAATGAGTGGAGAGCCAGTGGGATTGCATCTGCCGTAGACCTACTGTGGCAATAGGCAAACTACAGCGGGTCCAGGCTCCTGTTTAGATAGGTGTTGATTCTGACCATGACCAGTCTCAATGACTTCATCACAGTAGATGTGAGTGCAACTGGGCGACAGTTGTTGGGTCAGCTAACCCTGGATTGTTGCTCTTTGGAAGCAGGTGGGAATCTCCGACTACAGCAGTGAGAGATTGAAGATGTCCTTGAACACGCCCGTCAATTAATTGGCACAGGTTTTCAATGCCCTACCAGTTACACCTGACGCCTTGTGGGGGTTCACCCTCTTGAAAGATGTCCTGACATTGGTGTCTGAGACAGAGATCAAAAGGTCACCGGCCATTGCAAAAGCCGGTGCAGTCTTCTACGTCTGTAACCCATCAACTACGAGTTAGACACATTGCTCTTCTGCCCACTATCTGAGTTACTGTCGCCGTCCTGTCAGCTTGAACCAGTCTGCCCATTCTCCTCTGACCTCCCTCATTAACAAGGTGTTTTCACCCACAGAACTGCCACTTTTTTTTTGTTTTTCGCACTGTTCTCTGTAAACTTTAGATCAGGGGTTCCCATCTTGGGGTCCACAGACCCCTCGCTCAATGGTATTGGTCCATGGCATAACAAAGGTTGGGAACCCCTGCTCTAGAGACTGTTGTGTGTGAAAATCCCAGGCGATCAGCAGTTTCTGAGATAGTCAAACCACCCCATGTGGCACCAACAATCATTCCACGGTCAAAGTCGCTTAGATCACATTTCTTCCCCATTCTGATGTTTGGTCTGAACAACAACTGAACCTCTTGACCATGTTTGCATGCTTTTGTACATCGAGTTGCAGCCACGTGATTGGCTGACTCCAGCTCCTTTGCATTTGAATTGTTGTACCGCTCCCTGACACAACCAGTCATGATACTCTCAACAATACATTTGTACGAGTTTGGGGTCAAGCTGAGCCTCTCTCATCTATGCCTTCTGCAGTTCCTTGTGCCTGAAATTGCTGTAAGCTGCCTCCTTGAGCATGAGCCCAAGTTTGAAACGTAACCTGGCGAGGTCAAAACAGAGGAGAGAGTTAAAAAAGTGATTGTTCTGATCCCCTCTCTCACAACTGCAAATCAGAATTCTATTTCTCCTCCATTTATTACAACTATGGTATTAGAATTGATATCAAGAAGGCAGAGGAGACGGCACAGGACTCACAAGGTCATAAAGAGAGCTTTTGGCACTTTGGCTTTCAGAAATCAAAGGATTGAGTACAGGAGTTGGGATGTTATGTTGAAATTGTACAAGATGTTGGTGAGGCAAAATTTGGAATATTGTGTCCAGTTTTGGTCTCCTACCGACAGGAAAAGTATGAATAAGGTAGAAAAAAGTGCAGAGAAAACTTAAAAGGACGTTGCTAGGTCTTGAGGAAAGGGAAGATTTGATAGAGGTATATAGAACTATGAGGGTTATAGATAGGGCAAATGCAAGCAGGCTTTTTCCACTGAGGTTGGGTGAGACTGGAACTAGAGGTCATCGGTTAAGGGTGAAAGGTGAAATATTTCAGGGCAATCCGAGAGGGAACTTCTTCACTCAAAGGGTGGTGAGAGTGTGGAACAGGCTGCCAGCCCAAGTGGTGGAGGCAGGTTCGATTTCAACATTTAAGAGAAGTTGGACACGCACATCGTTGGGAGGGGTGTGGGAGGCTATGATCCAGGTGTGGGTTGATGGGAATAACAGTTCAGCATAGGCTAGATGGGCCAAATGGCCTGTTTCACTGCTGTAGCGCTCTGTGACTCTAAGAAGTGGTAATATATTTCCAAGTGAGGGTAGTGTTTGATGTGAGGGGAACCTACCAGTGGCAGCGTCCCTCGTTCTCCTTCTGGGTGTGAAGGGGTTAGGATAGATGGACTGAAGGGCCTGTTTCAGTACTGTAATGCTGTATAACTCTGACTCTAAGGATGCACCAACCAGCTTGTGGCCAAGAAGCAGGGATAGTTTACCCGTCGCAGGCAGTGCAACTGGGAGAATCTGGGTTCTCTGAGGCTGTGACTGACATATTCCCGGAGTCCAGGGGAAATCCGGGCAGAGCGGAGGGAATGGGAAAAAAAAACGACTGTCTTTCTTTCTCTGTCTTCAGGTCATCCATCGCTTGCCGATGCCGAACCTAAATGACGAGCTGCACCACTCCGGCTGGAACGCCTGCAGCAGTTGCTATGGGAACCCTTCCAAGAAGCGTGACCGCTTGATCCTGCCAGCTCTCATCTCGTCCCGGATTTACGTGGTGGACGTGGGAACGGAACCCCGAGCACCCAGGTTGCATAAGGTGACACTTTCCAGTTCGACACCTCAATGTACGACCGTCAAACCCTGGCTGGACCTGTCTTGGAGGGCTGCGTTCACTTCTGGCCACTTTATCGTGGGAAGGATGTGGAATCTTTAGAGAGGGTCCAGGGGAGGTTTACCAGGATGCTGTCTGGATTAGAGAGCATGTCTTATGAGGAAAGGTGGAGTGAGCTAGGGCTTTTCTCCTTCGATGGAAGGAGGGTGAGAGGTGACATGATGGAGGTGTACAAGCTAAGAGACATAGTTAGATTGGACAACCAGTGCCTTTTTCCCAGGGTGTCAATTGCTAGTATAAGAGCATATACTTTTAAGGTGATTGGAAGAAAGTATGGGATGGGGGTGACAGAAATAGATAGTTTTTTTTTTACACAAAAAGTGGAACGCACTACCACGGGCGCTATGTTCTATGTTGCCTTCTCTGGGCCTATACTCAATAGAATTTAGAAGAATAAGTTGGGGAGGGGGAATATTATTGAAACCTACCAAATGGATTGTGCGTGGGTGGAGTCTCTTGAGCCTGGTGGTTAGTGCTTTCAAACTTTTGTACCTCCTGCCCAAAGGAAGGGGGGAGAAGAGAGAATGTCTGGGGTGGGTAGGGTTTTTGATAATGCTGGCTGTTTTACCGAGGCAGCGAGAAGTGTAGATAAAGTGAATAGGGGGGAGGCTGGTTTCCATGGTGGGCCGAGCTGTGTCCCTAACCCTCTGCAGTCTCGGGCTGAGCAATTGCCGTACCGAACGAGAGAGGGTGCTTCCTGAGGTCCATCGATCAAACTTAACCAGGGTCAATGGGGATATGTTGAACTGCTTTAGCCTCCCGAGAAAGTTGAGTGGCTGGTGTGCTTTCTTACACGCTTTGTGGCTTTTGCATCTCTTGCCTGATAAGAGAGGGGAGAAGGGAAAATGACTGGGGTGGGGATGGGTTCTTGATTATGTCAAAGCAGCAAGAAGTGTAGATGGAAACAATCTCAGAGATCTGAGGTGAAGTTCAGGATCTTCCTGTAACGTAGAATGACATGTGTTTATTGATCTTGCAGAAATAACCCGCACCCTTTTATTTAATTGTTCCCTGCTTTCTTCAGACTGTGGAGCCAACGGATGTGTTCTGGAAGTGCAACTTGGCAAACCCGCACACGTCTCACTGCCTGGCCAGTGGGGAGGTGATGATAAGTACAATTGGTGACCCGTCTGGGAACGCCAAAGGTAAAGTCTCAAAGGCAACAGCTCTCATAAAGAGAAGATATAAAGATATTTAGATTAGATTAGCTTTATTTGCCACCTGTCCATCAAAACATACAGCGAAATGTGTCAGTTGCGTCAACGACCGACACAGTCCGAGGATGTGCTGGGGGGCAGCCTGCATCATAACACAGCCACAGCTTACTAACCCTAACTTGCACACCTTCGGAATGAGGATGCGGGGAGACCCAGGCAGTCATGAGAAGACTGTACAAAGTCCTTACAGGCGGCAGTGGGAATTGAACGCAATTCACTGGTGCTTTTGAGCGCCACGCTAACTGCTATACTACCAAGCCACCCCTGACAGAGCCACGTGCAGACAACTCCTGTTTTCCAGAGAAGGTGGAGTCGTGTCATGTTTTGCTTTATTTGCTTATAGATACAACATGGAACAGGCCCTTCCGGCCTAAAGAGCCACATTGTCCGACAACCCTGGCCTAATCACAGGACAATTTACAATGACCAATTCACCTACTAATCCGTACACGCTTGGACAGTGGGAGAACTGCTGTCTGTGCTGTCACAAGGTGAACGTCCTAACTCCTTACAGACAGCGCAGGAATTGAACTCATGCACCCCCGCACCCCAAGCTGTAAAGACGTTGCGCAAACTGCTACACTACCTTGCCGCCCTCCCGGAAAACAGTCTGCATCGTGATCTTCATAACACAAAACTGCACCTTCTGGGCGAGAACCAAGAAATATGTTCTGAACAAAGTGAATTCTGTAGTGTGTCCGGTGCCCATAGTGCTGCCTCCTCTACATCAGAGAGACCTGACACAGACTGGAGGATTCACTTTGTCAAGCACCTTTGCTCCGTCTGTCACAAAAGGCAGGATATGTCTGAAGTATGTTCAAGGTTGGTTTGCTATTGGCGTGTGCACAGTAAAAAAACTTTGTTTTGCCTGCTGTCCATAGTTTCATTGCAAGGGTGAACTGAGATAGTACGAGGAAAAGCAACAACAGAAAGCAGAATGAAGTGTGACAGTGCCAGAGGAAATGCAGCGCAGGCAGACAGTAAGGTGAACGGTCATGAGGAGAAAAATGATGAGGTCAAGGGATGATTGTATGTAACTTGGGGAATATTCAAGGGTTTGGTAACAGTGGGGTTGAAGCTATCCGTGAACCTGGTGGTACATTCCTTCCGCCCAATGAAATCAGAATCAAAATCAGGTTTAATATCACCAGCATATCTCATGAAATCTGTTGTTTTGTAGCAGCAGGTCATTGCAATACATAAGTAATGGCCTGGTTAAGATTTCTGCTGCTATGCTGTAAGAGATTCTATTTCAGCAGTTTTCTGTGAAAGCAGTGTGACCTGCTGGAAAGAGTGCTTTGGCTTCGGCTGAAGATAAGGAGCCATGTTGTCCAACTTAGGAATGTGCGTCAGCCAATCAGGATTGAGGGATGTGCGCGAGAGCTGTGGGGAAGAGTTTCCTGAAGGACAGCGGTCTCGTTTCCGGTCTTTTGGCGGGAGCTGCAGAGCGCAGGACAAAGAAATTGGCTGCAGAATGCTGTCGGAAGGAGAGTCCCCGTTGCAAGAAGCGCTTTGTGCTGACAAATGGCTCCTGGGAGGAAGGGCCAATACTCCTATGAGAGAGAGAGAGAGAGGCATTTCACTTGAGATCGTCTTCAAGGGAAACTTGGAATGTGGTGGGTGCCTTCATGTAGACCAGTGCGTGAGAAAAGAGACACCCCACCCCCACTGTCTCCAGACTGAGCTCCAACGTTTATGTGCATCTTGGACTGATTTAACTGTAATGGACCCATTTATTTTCCCTTTCTTTTTCTGTAACTGTTAAAGTTGAAAATTTTGTTAAATATACTTACTTTATAATTCTATGTTGGTGCACAATCTGTCATTTCTGGGCTTTCCTTTAATCAGACCATCACGCCGTTCCTGTTTGGTTGAACCCTTGAAGATACCAACCCGAGACGTATTGTTTATCGGAGGTGGCCTTCTGACCACTGGGTCCCGTGGCTGTTAGCAGAGTCGGCTAACAAGCCAAGTCTGTATATGGGCCCAGCTCAAGCTCCATCTTCAGAATCTTTTCCATTTCACCCAAAATACTGGACCCAGTGTCTTTTCTCTTAAGCCTACCCAGCAGTCGTATTATTAACGCACGTCAGAAAAAACTTCTTAACATCCTGACCTTTTGTGCGAGGAAGAACATTTCACTTTGTTGGATATCCGATAAGGCCCCTGGACATTCTGGTTGGCGTGAATTAATCATGGAATATATTCCTTTGGACTTTTTAACATGTATGGTACTCTCAAAAACAAAAAGTTTTCATAAGACATGGCAACCTTTTCTACAATATGTAGATGTAAACCTGTCTGCTATACTAATAAAGGCTTTTGTATAGGATGTGGTGGTGATGTCTGTACTTTGATGGAAGTGTTTTGATAGCTGATATCTGTGAGGGGAAGAAATGTAAACGTACCTAGAAATTGAAAGTTTTGTTATGCTGAGCAAAGCAAAAAAAAAAGCCTGTATATGAGCCCTGGTGAGTGAGTGTGTGTGTGTGATATGTATATGCAATAAAACCTGCCACTAGCAACCCACCGATTTAACATTAGTCTAATCACGTGACAGCTTACAATGAACAATTAACCTACTAACTGATACGTATTTGGACTGTGGGAGGAAACCGGAGCACGTGCAGGAAACCTACACATTCCCCAGGGAGGATGCACAGTCTCCTTACGGAGGATGCTGGCATTGAACTCTAAACTCTGAGGCCCCGAGCTGTCATAGTGTCACACTAACCGCTAAGCTGGTGCCCCTCTTTAATCTTTGACTCTCGTCTGCTGTGTCAAACAGGTGGCTTTGTGTTACTGGACGGAGAGACGTTTGAGGTGAAGGGGAACTGGGAATGCAAGGGTGACGCGGCTCCCTTCGGGTATGACTTCTGGTACCAGCCGCGGCACAACGTCATGATCAGCTCAGAATGGGGCACACCCAAAGCCCTTGCCTACGGATTTAAATTGGAAGATGTTGAAGCTGGTGAGTGTGTGATAACGTAAAAACCTGCTCCAAACTTTCCTTGTGCTGGACTCAGAGATATGGAAATCTGAATCCATGCCAACCATCAAACAACCGATTCTACACTAACACGTTACCATGTCTCCACTCCATACACCCTCACCCACATGTACTCACACGCACAGAAACACACTTACACAAACACAGATGCACACTCTCACACACAGACACACACACACACTCCCACACACACTTACACTCACAAAAACACACACACTTACATAGACACACACCCACACTCACAAAAACACACACACTCCTCTCTTTCTCACACATATACACACTCGCAACCACACTCTCACACACCCACTTACATAGACACGCACTCACAAACACACACACACTCCTCTCTTTCTCACACACATACACACACTCACAACCACCCACTCTCACAGACACATAAACTCACACACACTCTCTCCCACACACACGTTCGTTCTCTCTCTCTCTCTCACTCACTCACTCACTCACACACACACACACCTATTGTATTAATTATTTGTGACACAGTGTGGAACAGGCCCCTCTGGCCAGTAACCCGTCGATTCAACCCTAGATTAATCACTGGACAACTTACAATGACAAATTAACCTACTAACTGGAATGTCTTTAGACTGTGGGAGGAAACCAGAGCTCCCGGAGGAAACCCATGTGGTTCACAGGAGGGACATACAAACATCTAACAGAAGGGGCTGGAATTGAACTCTGAACTCCGATGCCCCAAGCTGTGATAGCATCGCACTAACCCCTACACGACTGTGGGATGTTCACAAATAATTATCTCCACATTATAACCCGTAGTTATGTATATCAAAACTGATGATAATTGTCAAGAAGTTTGAGCTGAACCAGGCTGTATCTCTACGAGCCAAGCTTCTGTTCATCCACAATGTCTGTCATTCCTTCTGCTACCTTCCTGTAGCCTGAACTCGCAAGCACCTCCCTGTCTCAAAGGGATTTCTCAGTCCTTGGATCAACACCAGGGAGACGTCATGGCCAAGAAAGCTCACCAGCATTTCTACAGCCTCTGAAGGCTGAGGAAATTCGGCATGTCCCCGTTGACCCTCACTGATTTCTCCTGATGCACAACAGCTTGGTAAGGCCACTGCTCTGTCTGGGACCACAAGAAAGTGCAGAGAGTTGTGGACACAGCTCAGCACAGCACAGAAACCAGTCTCCCCTCCATGGGCTCTGTTCACACTTCCCGCTGCCTCAGTAAAGCAGCCAGCATAATGAAGGACCCCTCTCACCTGGACATTGTCTCTTCCCCATACAAAAGCCTGAAAGTGCGTACCATCACACTCAAAAACAGCTTCGACCCCACTGTTACAGGACAATTGAATGGTTCCCAGGACTCGAGACTTCAGTGGCCCTCACACGTTAATGTCTGTCTGCACTGAACTTTCTCTGTACAATGCTCTGTACCAGTTACAATGCTCTCCACAGTACACCTCCATGTTACACGTTATTGTTTTAGCTCAATGCCGGAACTGTAATGACCTGATCTGTATGAATCGTGTGCAAGATGAGCTTTTCACTGTATCTCGGGACAAGCAGCAGTAATAAACCAGTACCAAGGGCGATGATGCAAGTTCATTCACCATGCCTGAACGGCAGCAGATCTCTGGCTCTCTGTGCGCTCGAACTTCACCTGTTCTCCTCTGGCCAATCTGACCTTGGCCTGCCTGTTCCCTACAATCCCCAAATCCCCATATTGGCTTAAAATCCATCCATCTCAGTCAGAAATATTCGGTGAAAGCCAACACTGACGGCTCCTGAACCACCAGTTATTACCCCTCAACCATTAGGCTCTTCAACCAGGGGAGATAACTTTGCTCACCCCGTCACTGAACTGTTCCCACAACCTATGGACTCACTTTCAAGGACTCACGATCTATCTATCTATCTGTCTGTTTTCTTTCTGTTGTATCTGCACAATTTGTTGTCTTTTGAGCATTGGCTGTACGTCCGTGTTTTGGATACGGTCTTTCATTGTTTCCATTGTGTTTCTTTGCATTTCCTGTAAATGCACACAAGAAGGATTGTACGTGACATGTATGTACTTTGATAATAATTTATTTTGAACTTTGAACCTGTTGTGTAGAGAATTCCGAAGAGTTTTGGAGAAAAGAATTCCAAGTCATTTTGCCAGACTCTGCTCTTACTGCCTTCTCAATCCCTCAATCAGAGTGGCTGCCCTGTGTCACACATTTTTCTGTTTCTGAAATACATTCAATGGCCACTCCATTAGCCACAGGAAGTACATAATGAAATGGTCACTGAGTGTACATTATTATTCCTGTAACGCTCAGTCTGAGTCCTGCAAGTGCCCACCGAACAGCATTGTGGGAATGCCCTTACCACACGAACAAACTGGCTCACTCCTCAAGGGCGTTTAGGGAACGTCAGTACGTACTGCTCTGACACAGACCTGTGTCCTATGAACAATTAAAAGATAATCCTCTTATTCCTTCTGTACTCTAGAAATACAGAGGATTCCAGTTAATTGGGACTCATTATTTTGGCTCAATTAAATGGCTGACTTAATTAACCGAATTTTCATGAAAATAGATAAAAAGGCATAAAGAACACAAACTCTGTTTAACTGAGTAACAAATTATGTATTTAAATGAATTACAGAATAAATTAGAACATTAACAATACTAATACAGTACCATTAAACTGTGTACTAGTTTCTAACAGTTATCATTTGAGGAATTCGTCCACTGTACGCTGGCATGTTCTTTTGTTTGACTGTAAATGAGAGAAACTTTGAACTTTTTTACTGTGACCATGGCCTGTTCTTCATCAAGTTATGGTATTATTGCACTGTTGTAACTATATGTTATAATTATGTGGTTTTTGTTAGTTTTTCAGTCTTGGGTCTGTCCTGTGTTTCCGTGATATCACACCGGAGGAATATTGTATGATTTCTTAATGCATGCATTGCTACATGACAATAAAAGAGGACTGCGTATCCTCATAATCTAATCTAACCTAATCTAAATGAACAAAATCAGTGTAGACACCTGGTGTAGATAATCGAATGCCTTCAGACAATGCTTTCAATGATTGCATCTTCCAAATCTTCATTTTCATTGTAACAATGAAGATGATTGTTGATACCTTCAAATTCATGCTGCAGGACAGGGGCATGAACATCGATTTCTCAAACTTCCAATAATTTAACCCCCCTCCCCAAAAAACCATTCCTCATTCCCTTTTTCCCTCTCTCACCTTCTTACCTGCCCATTGCCTCCCTCTGGTGCTCCTCCCCCTTCCCTTTCTTCCATGGCCTTCTGTCCTCTCCTATCAGAATCCTCCTTCTCCAGCCCTTTATCTCTTTCACCAATCAGATTCACAGCTCTTTACTTCATCCTTCCCCCTCTCTCAGTTTCACCTATCACCTACCTCCTTGTACTACTTCCTCCGCTCCCCCACCTTCTTACTCTCACTTTTCCCCTTCCTTTCCTTTCCCCTCCTGATGAAGGGTCTCAGCCTAAAATGTCAACTGTTTATTCCTCTCCATAGATGCTGCCT